>NC_088925.1:3945000-4010000 GCF_038396675.1 Hydra vulgaris | reverse complement strand
TCAATAAATCCCGGTTTTGATTATAAATTTGCAAAGAATTAAACTGGAAATTATACATATGAAGTTGAGCCTAATTATTACATAAACCTAGGATGACAAGATGACTTCAAATTCCTGTATGAATTATGTGAAGCTTTTTTTTTACTTCAAAAATCAAAAAAGATTGTCAAAAATTAAGTGGCTTCCTCCATTGCACAGTGTAAGATGGAACTCTTGAGCATCATTTGTTCTTATTGCCTATTTATTTATGCCAACACAGAGAAAAATCTTTGATTCAGCAAACAATTGTTTAATGATAAATCGTATGATCATATGATAGATGCAACTAGACAATCAATAAACCAATGTTTTATCAATTATTTAACATTTTTCAGCTTATTATGTAAGTATGGCCACAACAGTTTCAATATATATATATATATATATGTATATATATATATATATATATATATATATATATATATATATATATATTATATATATATATATATATATATATATATATATATATATATATATATATACATATATATATATTAGTGTCATGAAATTTTTTAAGCAGACATGGCACAGTAGTTGCGCACTTGCCTCAGAACCAAAAGATCCGTGGTTCAAACCCCACCTCTGGGCAAGTTTTGCGATGTCGGTTTGGAAAGAGGCGTGAACTTCTGATTAAATACTCATCCGCGATGTTCTGTGATAAGACCGTAAGGACTTTTTGGGGCACCTAAAACAATAAAAAAGTATATATATGTATATATATATATATATATATATATATATATATATATATATATATATATATATATATATATATATATATATATATATATATATATATATATACATATATATATTTGTGTGCGTGCATCTCTTGAACGTATATTGCTTTATGTATAAGGGAACCTATTGCACCTTTGACCACTTTTTGCTTTTAGTCATTTTTTGCGCAGTCTGTTGAGTAAATTTAAACCATTCAAACTGTATAATATTCTCTCATATTTTGCTCAAAAATTATACTTAGGACTTTTTTTTCGTTCAACCAAGAAGTATCTTATTCCCGCGTTTTAAAAAAAAAAGTCAATTGGTCAAAGGTACAACACGTACGTTGTACCTTTGACCGATTCGCATTATTCCTTTGACCAAAATGTTATTATTAAAAGATCATGCAATGTTTGAACCTCTTTAATATTTTAGCTTGTTATATATTATATAGCACCTTCTGGCCCTCCTTATGCCAATAAAAAAACAAATCTAACTAATTTGTAATCAATCCTAATTGTCTAAAAAAATTAAATTAAAAAAATCAATCCTTACAATCTTGCAAAGACTTGTGTATCGAAGTTACGATACTCAGTCAGTATTACTAATAGTATTTCTAATTTCTTTAAATAAAATCAGTTATTATTACTATTTAGATAAAGTCACATGTTTTCTTTAGATGCTACTTGCATGAAATAATTAGGGTTAAGGTCCAAAACTTTAAATGCAACTTAATTGTACAAAACATGTTTTCTAATATATACAGTTATTTTTAATATTTTAAATAATATAAGAGCAAAAAAATATTTTTATAACTTATATTAGCTGGCGGTCGATATATTAGCTGGCGGTCGATATATTAGCTGGCGGTCGATATATTAGCTGGCGGTCGATATATTAGCTGGCGGTCGATATTCATTTACATATGATCATAATGCTTTTTATAGGAAATATTTTAATGATGACCACAAAAAATACAATAATAAAAGAGTATAATATATTAATTATACAAATAGTCAGATCAACATTAAACATAAGATACTGACGTTTAGATGAACCGTGACAAATATTTGGTGGTAGAAGTTTAATAAAAATATCCTCAAGTTCCACATCATAAAGATTGTCATCTTCTCTTATAAATTTGTTACAAAAGTCTTCTGATTTCTTAAGATACATAATTTTGTAAACTATACCAACAACTTCTATAACTGAAAACCTGCTACATAAAGAATAGAGTATTTCTTTCCGGCAATTAAAAACTTGACAATTAAAAAATTTCCAGAAACAATTTCACTTTCTTTATCAAGTATATTCACTATTGGCCTATTAGCTAAAAAGTCAATATCAGTAAAAATATTTTCATTAAATGGATAAAATTCAGTACAATTAAAACTGTTTACAATATTATTTGGTACAAAAGCATTAGGATAAGCTTGACCAACAAGGTAGATATATCATAAATTGTAACTGGTTTACTAGCATTGCCTGGTGATATTATCCATTTGTTCATGGCATTGTTATAAAAAGTTTTAAATGGTCCAAAAACACCACAATCAAGAGATTGCATTTTATGGGTTGTGTGAGGATGAAATGTCATTACAACTATGCCCAATTTTTTTGCTAACTCAATAACAGAAATGTTTACATGACTCTTATGATTATCCATTAACAAAATAACAGGTTTTTCAACTGATGTTTGCACATTAATAATAAAATGTTCAAGCAATTTCACAAAAATTACTTCATTTGACCATACAGACTTAGCTGCCCCTACACTTCCAGGAGAACAATTATAACATTTAGTCTTTGAATTTAGCACGTGGAAATACCAGTAATGGTGGGATGCTATTTCCAGTAGTATTTGGCTGCCATAATTGTTACATTATTGCCTCTATCAGCACTGGTCAAGCTCCCTATTTGTTTTTAACCTTCACTTAAACTCATTTTTGTTGAAGCACAAAATTCACTCCATTATGCAAATAAGTTTCGGAAATCTTTTTGCGAAAAACAACAACCTTGTTCCTTGGCCTTTTAAACTAAAATATATTAACAGAACTAATTAATTATTTTTATACATTTAATTCCCTATAGTTGTGCAGAAATTAGGTAATTAAATGAACTTGAAAATAATATTGCTTCAGCTGTTCAACTAACTAAATTAACAAAATTGATTATTCTAAGTGTAGTAGTGGTTCAAGAATAAATAGCAAATTGCATTGAAATTCAATGGAATTATTTCATTACCATTATACTAGATACAATTTTGCATTAAAAAGCAATAAAGCACTGACGCCTAATAACGTAGATAATAAATTTTATTAGCTTTTCCTCTTAAAGTCCTCAAATTACCGAGGAAAGTTTTTGTCGGTCAAAGGTACAACGTTCGAGTCTGGTCAAAGGTATACGAGATGGGTTTCTTTAATAATTATCGTCTAAATCCCCATTTACGGTCAGACATAATCCTCCAAACTTTTCCATAACAAAAAAATGATGTTGGGTAATGTTTATAATGTCGCAGATGAATCAAACAACAATTCATCATAGTTTTAAAAGAATAAGATTAACAAAAATATTTACTTTTTAAGAGCCAAATCTTATAATTACTTGTAGATCAATACCATCTATCCCAAGTATGATGTTTTACGGTAAAAAGAGTTGTCATGAACTATTATTTCAAATGGCACTTCACGTTTTTTTTAAATAATAATAGTAAGCTGACAGAGTAGAGTGACTAAAGGTACAACGTGGTCAAAGGTACAACAGGTTTCCCTACACTATGGTAAAAAAATTTAGTTTGCTTTTATGCATTTTTATTAAGGTGTACATATGATCAAACAGTAAAAAAGTTGTTAAGTTTATGATAATAGCCTAATATTTTAAATATTTATAACTTTAAAACTTAATTTATAGCAATATAACTTTCAATATAGTTAAATACTTTATTTATTCTCTTTTTTTTCCTTTTTTCTTTTTCCAAACTTCTTATTTTTAAAAACTTATACTACTACTAACGAAACAAAGAAAATTTTTGTAAAAAAAATGCACGTTGTAGAATAAGTCATTAAGTTCTTCTTTGAGAACATTAAGTAAGCAAATCTATTGAATGAAATTTTTGCCTTAAAAATTGTGTTCAAATATATTTTCCAACACAGCTAACAGCTAGATATGTTCTCAAATATTTTGCATATATTATTTTTACTGGCAAGTATACGAACGTTCTATTTTATTTACAGAATGCATTAGATTAGAGAAAACAAAAAATGTCTTTCTTTGTTCAAGAAGATTTTATTGATTCAATGGATCAAAAAATTGATGGACCCTGGATTTAGTTTAAACATAAATTTTCATTCAGCTGAAGTTTGTGAAAGCTGCACAAAAAATTTTGTTTTTAATTGATAATTTTTTATACATAATAATTAATAATAGACAGATAATTTAATGAACTGTCAGTCTGGCTGTAGAGACTTCCTTGTTGAATGGTCCTTATCATATTAACAGGTTGGGAAGAATGATACAAAAATATAAAAAGAAGTTGCCATTTTTGCTTTTTGCTGCCAAGGATACAAGTAGTGGTTACAAACTATTTAAATTTTCTTTCAAAGAAAATTAAAAAGGTTTCTTGAAAAAAAAATTTTCTTAAAACTCCATCAACTAGTTGGTCTTGGTATTTGTACCTTTACAACAAAAAGCAAGTTTAAAACCTCTATGCCTTAACTATTTAAAGAATCGAAATTTTACTGAAAGATATGCTTTTTGAGCGTTAAATAAAATATTTGCTGCTGGTGTATTAAATATTGAACTTGCAATAAGCGCATTTTTTGTCGGTCAGAAACATATTTTCTGTTAAAGTGAGACCATTCACTTTTAACCATCTTAAACTTGTTAAAAAAATCAGAATCTTCCAGATCATACAATGTTTAGAATAATGAAGCAGGGGAGAAAAAATGTAAAAAGATCAAGAATACAGCCTCGTACGTGTTAGGTACAATGATAGCTTACTTAATAATAATAATAGCAATGATAGCAAATAATAACAACTCAAAAGATTAATAAAAATGTTGTTGTAAAATCTTAAATAGAACAACTTAAGAAATTGATAGAAACTTTTTGAAAACAATGTTATTTATTTTACTGATCTATCTATGCGAGTAATCAAAGTGTGGTTTTTCAGAAAATTGAATCTTTTTTCATCTGTAACACGCGTTGGTATTGGTGGAGGACATCTAGAAATTTGTTTGACTCATCAGCATTAGGTTTTTAGTAAAGAAACCAGATTTAGACCAAGGATAAACAGACGATTACAACAAGCATTATTAGAAATCATTAAAATTTAAATAACTTTTTGCAACTTTTTTAATCCAATCAATTAAAATTTTGAGGACTCAATTTCATCAACATTATTCTTTGGTTATCTATAAGTTGCTTATTTCCTTTTCTTGACTATTGTCTTTTTAGAATGGGTTTCAATTTGTATTGGTATAGAACAAGTACCCTTACCACAGCATTATCTTGATCAACAGAAGATTCAGAAGTGTTTAATTAGAAGATGAACATGATATATTACTCGATGTTACATTCACTGCTGTGCATAAAAACAAGTCACTAAAATGGTTTGTCTTTCCAAGAAAAGCGCTTAGAGCAAGTAGTTGCTAACTTAAACTTGCTGAAGCTACGTTCACTGCTAGCCATTGTCAGCAATACGCCTAGTAGATAAATAGATCCACTGTAAAAAAAACACAGGTGTTTTTAATTATATTGAGTGTTTTTAATGGTAATAGTGTTTTCTTAGCTACCATTTGTCAAAAACAGTGGCTATAAAAACTGGCGTGTTTAATTTTCTTTGTACATGTCTTCTCCATCTATATATATATAATGTTTTTCACAGTCAGGTGTTCTTGTAACATTTTATAATCCTCTATAATTTTGTCCTTTGGTGGTAGTTTTTCAAGGTCAAGTAAGAATCTTCATATTTTCTTGTTTTTGAAGAACTTGTTCATTCAGTTTTCTGAAAATGATTCATTTATGCTAATTAGGGGCAAGAAAACATCATTTTTGAAAGACTCTTTTGTGCTAGTGAAGTGCCCAAAGCTTGATTGATGCAGAAAGTTGTATAGGTTCTTTGAAAAACTCCAAAAAGCAATATAGACTTCACCAAATGATTAAACCCTGTTTAATATAACTACGTTGCTGCGGCAACCACAGGATTTAAATGAGGCTTGTGAGTATTCTGCTGAAGTTTTAATTTCAAACACCTTTTCGAATTGCCACCGTATTAGACCCGTTGTCATAGCCTTGATCACTACAGTTGCTTAGGTCTAGCCTACAAGACTTTATTTCTTCAATTATAAGGTTAGAATGAGCTTTACCAGTCAACTCTTCCCACACTGCATATCCAATAAAGCTTTCTTGGACAATGACTATATTTTGCTTCATTTTCTTCATGAACATAGCGAATGGTTAGAGAAGTTTGGTCTTTTTGACAAAGGTCTGGAGTGCAATCCATAATAACTAAAAAATACGTTTGACACTTTACTTTGTTTACGACAGCTTCTTTTACATACGAAGCTAAAAGGTTAATTACCTTGTTTTAAATATTGACATTTAGTATTTGTGAACGTCTTTCTCCATCTTCAATTTGCCATAAATGCTCCATAAAAATTGATCAAAGTTGACGAAGTAATCAGATAAGACCAAGGAAGTTCCCAATATTTTTGGTGTACAGCTTTGATAATCTTCCACGGAATGCAATACTATGTCCGCCAAGTACAAAATTGTTGATACTAATTTTAAGAATGCATCTCCACCGTTCTGTATGAATTTGTTGGATAAGACCTTGATTGACAGCTCGTTCATTTTTTATCTTGATTGTTATTTGAATCCATTTTTTATAACAACTAAAACGAGATGGAAATGTCTTTTTTAGACTTGCTCTGTGAACTTTGGTTGGAGAAACCTTCCTTTTTCCCAAAATGATTTTGGAGTTGGGGCAAACATGGCCAGGAAGACAATAAGTTGTATCAGTTTCTGGATAGTATATAAGCCATCTCCTCCTACTTGTTCACCATTTCTTGCTACCCTGCTTCAAAATTCATTTGAGAAATAGCGTTTTTTGGTTTTAGGATATTCTTTATTGTTTTTAAGGAAAGGTATTAGATTCAATTTGATGATGAAGTTTCTCTCTCTCTCTTACAGTCAGCCATTCCGGCCAAGTGGGCGGGTCATTAGATAAAAATCTGTAAGTGCAAAAAATCTTTTGTAATTGTAAAGCTATCATCTGCTTCAACTACTATAGACTTTTAATTACATTCAGGTTCTTTGTTTTTCTTTGATGTTTCCTTAGATTTTTGGCTGCAAATGATGAAGTTGATAAACATGTAGAAAAACTAGCTGAAGAAGTTGAACAGAGGGTTACTCACATTATCTTCTTCTTGGTTAGATTGAGAAAGAGTGAAGGTCTCACTAGATAATTTTAAGGAGTTTTTATCACAAAATTTTTGATTCACTTGGTTGTGAAGAACTTAGAACTTAAATGAAAAGAATGTGTTAGTTCTGGCAATTTACTTAAAATAGCTTCATGGGCTGCTTCAGAGTTCTTGGCAAACTTGTTTCTCTGAGAGCCTAACATTTAACATTTTCACTAAAAAAAATATTCAAGTTCAAATTAACACTGTAAAACTTTGTTTGGAAACATAAACTCTTCATAATGTAAGTTTTTTAATTCATCATTCAAGGCACTTCTGATTAAAGTCTGCAACCCTCTTTATTACAACGTATTTATTAACTTACTTTCTTGTCGATTAATTTATTTTATTATCCGCGCAAAACAAACATGAGTTCAGCGTTAATAATTAAAAGTATTTTAAAAAATAATACACGAGTTTGTAGTCTCAGTTCCGTTCCATAAATTATCTCAAAATCGTTTAGAAAAGCAAACATTTTGAGTAATTAATTGTTGAGCTAATATTTAAATAAACTATATTATGGCTTACACTCATGCTGTTATTGGATGTAAAAATACAAGCAAGTGCAAATGCAAGCTAAATAAATGGGATAAGTAAATGCTTAAACAACACAGTTGTGCACGTTCTGAAAGCCTATGCACTTGTCAAAAGCCTTTTTTTAAGTTAAATAGTTATTCAATAAATTCATAATGTAATAAAATTTATTTTTGACAACAAAATGTTTAATTTTTTATTTTACATCAGCAGACCCACTGCCAAATTTTTTCTTCAAGGATAAAAACGACTTCAAGGCGATAGAACTCCGCATTTTAAAATCGTCAAACTTTAGCTTCCATAAATCTTCTACTTGGTTGTTTTGAACATTTGTTATTTGAGAAGCAGAATATTACATATTGATATTACTTTCATATAAAAATTTTGCCAAAATTATAATATTAAATTAGTTTTACAAAAAAAAAACTTTTTTTCCGAAATCAAACCGTAATTTATTATTTTTAAAAAAACAAAATTATAATTTAAAACTGAATTACAATTTTCCTTTAAATTTCATAAAAATGCATTCTGGCGCTGAAAAGATGAGTCATAAAAGGTTTCATGGCCCATAGTGTTTTAAAAAGTTTACAGTTTTAAAAAAAAAAGGAGTGCAAAAAATTACCTAAAAATAATGCTGTTAAGTTCTAATTCCTTTTAAATATTTTGAGCATTAGAAAGCGTAATTTTGCGTGTGCATCTTTCGCTGTTCACAGACTTTAAGGGTATTAGCTGTTTCTATTCTAGTTTTAAGTCTGCAGATTTCGCTCCGTTTATTGGGACTAAACAAGAATAAAAGATTTTTAAAATTAGTTAATTTTATTTTTTTATTTTCAGTCTTTTTTACAAATATGTATATAAATATTTATATATTATATATATATATATATATATATATATATATATATATATATATATATATATATATATATATGTATATATATATATATATATATATATATATATATATATATATATATATATATATATATATATATATATATATATATATATATATATATATATATATATATATATATATATATATATATATATATATATAGGTGTGTTCAAAAAATACCCGTAAATTTCGTTTTTTCAATAAAATATTTATTTATTCGTCTACATTAATGTAGAAAAGATAGAGTTTGAGAAAAGTTTAATTAACATTAAACTTTTCTCAAACTCTATCTTTGGGATAGCCTCTAGTTCATTCAGCGATGCGCTTTTAATTTCATCTATGCTTGTGAAACAACGGCCATTTAAGGTTTTCTTCATTTTTGGGAATAATAAAAAATCACACGGAGCATTGTCTGGTGAATATGGAGTTTGGGGCATGATTACAGTGTTGTTTTTGACCAAAATGTTACAAACAAGCAACGACGAGTGAGCAGGTGCATTTCGGTGGTGCAAAAGCTATAAACTGTTTTGCCATCAATCGGGGCATTTTTTTCGGATTGTTTTACGTAAACGTCGCATAACTTCAAGTTAATACTCCTTATTAACTGTACGACATTGTGGTAAGAACTCATGATAAACTACGCCATTATAATCAAAGAAAACAGTAAGCAAAACCTTAACAATAGATCGAACTTGACGTGCTTTTTTCGGTCTTGGTGATTCAGGGTGCTTCCATTGCAACAGTTGTGCTTTGGTTTCGACGTCATAAGCGTACATCCATGTTTCATCACCAGTTATGACCCTTTCAAGCAAACTTGAATTGTTGTTGACGTCATTTAGTAACTCCTCAGTGATGTTCATGCGATTGTTTTTTTGGTCAAAATTCAGCAGTTTTGGAATGAATTTTTCTGCGACTTGTTTCATGCCCAAAACATTTGAAAATATGTTATGACATTAGTCAATTGATATGTCAACTTCCTCAGCAACTCTTATTGTAAATCGGCAATCATTAATAACCATTTTTTCCACTTTTTCACATTTTCGTCGATTATTGACGTGCTGGGTCGACCTGAGCGTTTGTCATCTTTAACATGTTCGTAACCATCTTGGAAATGCTTATACCACTTGTAAACACTTGTTTTTTTCATAGCAGACTCTGCATAGGCTTTCTGCAACATATCACACACTTTGTTACACTTTATTTCATTTTTTAGTTAAATTTAATACAAATGTTTTGACTCTTTAATTCTTCTATTTTTTAAACAAGCAAAAATTGCCGAGCTCATAAAAACACGTCGAACCTTAGAGACTACCACAGACAAAGTAAACAATGAATATAGCTGAGAATTTTACTTTAGTGGCATGTATACCAACATAAAAAAAAAAGTTGACAATCAGACTCTCCATACCCGCGAAATTTAAAAATTCCGGGTATTTTTTGAACACACCTTGTATATATATATATATATATATATATATATATATATATATATATATATATATATATATATATTATATATATATATATATAAATATATATTTATATATATAATATATATATATATATATATATATATATATATATATATATTTATATACATATTTATATATATATATATATAAAATAAATATTGATAAATATTAAACAAAAAAAAATTGTTTTAGTATAAAAGCAGCTTGCTACGTTTCAAATAGTTATGGAAAGTTATGGGCAGGTTACTTTTTTTATTATTATTTTATGATTTAAACAATAATTTTAATATTGATAATCTTTTTATACGACTTATGTTTTTATATTTTTGGTCAATTATAACAATATAAATTACGTATATACATTTTTACTTTTCTTATTTTTTTTTTTTTTTTTTATATTCTTAAGTATATTTTTATACTTGAGAATTTGCCTAATAAGCAGATAATTAAAATTTAGTAAAATTTTTAATCACCTATAATAGAGAGAAAAAGAGCCTCTATTAAAAATCTTTCTTCTGAAAAACTGATAAATATTGATTAGATTACCCCACATTACCCCATAGATCAAAACTACCCCACCCTATCCAATTGTAATATTATATAAGGTAATGCTAATTCTGATAACAAAAATTTAAACTGACTATGGTAAAATACAAAAGTTTTAAACAAAAGCATGCTTGCAAGATTGTTTTGTTGCTTGAGCTCTTTAGTTTGTTAAGTAGTTAACAACTGTTTACAGTTACGCTTTTTTAAATGTCTACAAACTATATATATATACAATAAACTTTTCTATTCCTGTTTAAAACAAAGCGTAGAGTATTTATGGAAAATTTCATTAAATTAAAATAAAAATATTTCTTACTTATTTTTTATACATTTTAGTTTCGAGTTTTATCTTTCATTTTTTTAATTTTTAATTTTATCTTTCAACACAAACTGTAATCACAAGAGTTGTAATAAATAACCAAAATGTAGTACTTTATTTACTATGCAATATTTACAGTACAAATTACAGTTCAATATTACAAGTACAAGTACAAAATACAGCACAGTATTACAGTACAATATTTAAGGAAAGCTGGACTGCATTAAATGATTCTTTACTATTATTAAATCAGTTTTCTAACATACTAAGTTTTATTATTTATTATAGGGGGGTTTAAAAATGAAAAAAAAATTTAATAAAACTATGTAGTTCCAAAAAAATAAAAAATTGGAGTGTAAGAATTCTAAAATAATTAAAATAATCATAAAACTAAATATATTTTATGATTAGTGGCCACAGATCATTAAACCTGAAAATTGTATCTTATTCTAGATCAACCAAATCAAAAAGTTGCCTTCCTCCTTCTTTTCTTGATGGTCTATATCTACCGAATCAAAAAAATCTAAAAATCTTCCTCACCCAAATCCCCCACCCCCAACTTAGTTCTTAATTAATGGCGACGTACATTAGTAAACAAAATGATATAAAAACAACATTGGCAAATGATGTTGTTTCAACGTACCTTGCAAAACTTTTTAAACGTTTTATTAACGTATGTATAAGGTAGGCAAGATATAACGTAGGTATAAGGTTGGCAAGATATAAGATCTTAAGCTGTGTCTAACTTTAATTGTTTTTAATTGATTAACTACGTTCCTGTCAATTCGCATTAGACTTTTTGTAGAACCTTAAAACAAAAGTTATTCAACACGCAAGTAAATACCAAAATAACGAACATCAGCATAATTTATGAGATATCAAGGTTAGATATCTGCATTCGACAAATCACATTTATCACAAGATTTCTTTATCTCAAGAATTTAGTAACAAATGTACATGTAAAACCTTGTATTAAATATACAAAATATACATATGCAATGTATTATTAGTTATTCTAATGTGTAATAAGATATACAATATGTATATTAAAAATACTAATAACGATAAAACACTTTATATAATAAATGCATTAGCATGTATTATGACATTAAATATATTACGAATGAGATTAAAGATTTTTTAATAATCGCTTATGATCATGTTCTGATGTTTATATATGAAAAATGAATTCATTTCAAAGATTTTATAAATTTACATTTATTTCGCTGTTGTTTTACAATTAGTTAACAATTACACACTCTCTTTCTCTCTCTTTCTCTCTCTCTCTCTCTCTCTCTCTCTCTCTCTCTCTCTCTCTCTCTCTCTCTCTCTCTCTCTCTCTCTATATATATATATATATATATATATATATATATATATATATATATATATATATATATATATATATATATATATATATATATATATATATATATATATATATATATACATATATATATATATATATATATATATATATGTATATATATATACATATATATATATATATATACATATATATACATATATATATATATATATACATATATATATACATATATATATATATACATATATACATATATTTATATGCTATATATATATATATATATATATATATATTTATATATATATATATATGTATATATATATATATATATATATATATATATATATATATATATATATATATATATGTATATATATATATATGAATATATACACACACACACACACACATATATATATATATATATATATATATATATATATATATATATATATATATATATATATATATATATATATATATATATATATATATATATATATATATATGTATATATATATATATAATACTTTATGTGTGTTGCACGTTAGATATAGATGTTCGCATAGGTTCAGTTCTGGGTCATCACAACTCAAGTCGAGAGTTATACGCTATACACAGAAATAAAAAGCTATATATGAAGTTTCATTTGACATATAAATCATGGATAGCTGTAACTAACGACGAGTTTATAATGAACATTTTGAACGGTATTGATTGGAAACGAGTAAAATCTTTGGAGGGAGATTTTAATCAAGTTTTTATCTTTGGTACAAAGCATTGGATGGGTGAGTAAATGATAAATAAACAGGTGTAGATAAATTTGTATTGTTGTAAACAAGTTGCGAATAACTTTTCAACTTAATAATATTATTATGGAGCCTTAAAATACAACCAAGCTTAGAATATATCATGGGTGTAATACAATTGTTTAAACTTTGTTTATGCTTAGTTTTTTAATCAAATCATAATTATAGCCTATATAACTATATAAAATTAACCATAAAATTCAAAAAAACTATGTATAGAGTAAATTTTTGCTAAATTAGGCAGCATATTAAATAGGACTTTTTTATTTTAGTTTTATTTCTTTATGTAATTTCAAAACAAGAGAGTTTTGTTCTTACGCTTTTTTCGGATTTGTACAGAATATTTCGTCAATTTGGATGGTGTATTTTATTCGGTTTTTAATTGAATTTTTAAAACATTCTTATAAAAATTAAAACAATTATGATTTACGAAAAGTATAAAATCATGTGGAAAAGCTGTTAAACGGAAATTGCTATGTTAAACCCCATTCACAGAACACAAACCGCATTCAGAAAACTTGTATTTTTAAAATTTTGTTGTAAAATTAAAATAAATAAACAAATTTAAATAAAAAAGCTTTTGCAGAATTGACGTAAATCAAAGTTTAAAAACAAAGTTTACAAGTTATATTTTACAAGAAGTTGGAAGAAGCAAGTTAAGGCTGATCTTAATTACTACGTTGTTACTGGTTTATGCATCTGAAGAAGCAAAAAGTTACGTAAAGTTTAAATGGTTATGTAGCGTTCTTTATCTCAGTTATAAAAATCATGTCAGTACTGGTCCGTTAATTTTTTTAGTAGCATGAATTATTATTTATTTAATAAATAACTAATCATTATTAAAATTTACAACAATTTCCTCGAAGAAAATGTTTAAACTATAAAAGTTTAATAATGATTACTTATTTAATAAACAATAATTCTTCCTTCAAAAAAAAATACTGAAATACTTTAGTTTTATCAACTATGCTTTATCAACTTTGTTAATTTATAGCGTTTGGAATCTACCAATAAGGTGAAATAAACCAATTGGTTTATTTCACTTTATTGGTAGATTCCAAACACAATAAATTAACAAAGTTAATAAAGTATAGTTGATATAATTAAAGTATTCAAGTTATCAAAGTTTTCTCAAACCATTCAATCATAACCTCAAAGGAACATTTCAGAAACACCATAAAAACATTTCAGAAATACCATAAAAACATTTCAGAAATACCATAAAAATATTTCAGAAACACCATAGGTCATTTTTGTACAAAAATAATGAAGCGCGGAATCATGTTATATGAGGGTAGATACATGTTAAATACATGTCAGACTTTTCAGTCAACACTTTATAAGGCGTTGAGTGAAAGGCTGACTAATGTGGCTTCTCAAAGAAATATGTATCTACCCTTAGGTAATATGATATCGTGCTTGAAACTCATTTTTGTCTAAGAACGTTTCTGAAATGATCCGTTCAAATATTAACTAAAAACATTTCACAATTTGAAATTTTTAAGTTCAAATTACAATTTCTACTCAAGAATAACTCTTTGTTTATTCTTTATTTATTCTTTGTTTATTTTTTGTTTATTTTTTCTTTATTCTACAAATAACAGCAATAAAAAAATACACGCCAACTAATCAATTAATTTGATCCAATTAAATAGCTTTTGTAAGTAATCTAAATTTATGTTTAAACTCTATTAATAAAATTTAAACTCAGTTTGCATCAATACAAAGTGTCACAAAAGAACATCTTCAAGCCAACTTGTTAGGGGTCGTCCATAAAGTACGTACGCCAAAAATTTTGAAATTTGACCCCCCCCCTCCCCCTTGTTGCCGTGCGTACTTTTATGTCCCCCCCCCCCCCTTAAAAGTACGTACGTTTCTCAAATACCCCCCCTTCCCCCCTCAAATATCCCCCCCCCCCCATCCCTCCTTTTTTTTTTTTTCTTAATTAAAAAGTTTAATTAAAAAAAAAAAAGACGGAGGCTACCTTAGATACTTTATACTACCCCAAAGCTCTTTGCTTACGCATTTTAAAAATGTCTTCAAGTATAAATGCAAATAATAATTTAAATAAATTTAAAATTTACCAATGTAAGTGTGTATTTGGGCGAAAGGTTTATGCGGCGGCAATAGTCGACGGAGATCTAAGTTCGATTTTCGGTGAAATCTCGGAAAACTTTTTTTATTTTTTTAACGAATCAAATGTAAATAAACTATACTTAAGGTGGACGTTTTTTTCAGGCACCCCTCTTTAGTAAGTAAAAAACGAGTCTAAGGTGAGATCAGTAATATTGAAAACAAAGGGTAAAACCCAGTGGGAGGGAGCAACAGCAAATTTTGTGCCCTTTTGCTATTTTAAGAAGCTTTTTATTTTAGCAAATCCTAGCGGTCTTTGAGACGCCATTGACACGTTTTTTTTGGGGTGACTCCGTCCCATCAACCACGGCCCTCAGGTCTTACTCAGGGCCAGTATATAAGGGCGGGCATGTGTGCATGGGCCCCCTCAGGATTTTTTGATGTTTTGATTTTTGATGATAGAACACTTTCACACAACGTGCAAACTTAAGTTTGTTAATATGCCAAACGAGGTGGCCTTGCAAAAAATTTGGATGGCGGAGGCCATCCAAATTTTTTTCCAAATCCAAAAGTTATAGCCATGCAAAATTTACACCCCTCTCATTTTGGGGGTCGGGAGGATAAGCGTTTTAAGGCTTTTTGTTCACAGGCCTCCGCCATCCCGATATTTTGCAAGGCCTCCTCATTTGGCATAGGTATAAACAAACTTAAGTTATGAGTTTGCACGATGTGTGAAAGTGTCCTATCTGCAACATCAAAAAATTCTGAGGGCGCCCATACATGTGTGTGCATAGAGGAAAACTAGACCCTCTACTTCATATACCATACATCTTTTTATGTTGGCAAACTAGAATCTTTAGTCAGAATGTAACTTTTCTATTGATTAGCTGGTTAATTGTGATAAATTAGAAAATCGAAGTACGTACTTTTAAATTGAACCCTCCCCCCCTCCTCCCATACGCTTTCGTACGCTTTTTGAAGACCCCCCCCCTCCCCCCTATGAGCGTACGTACTTTATGGACGACCCCTTAACAAAACGTCACTAATAATAGTTTAGTGACGTAGTACATTCAAAACAACTTCAAGCAGTTGATGGTGTATTGCACTCAAAAGTGAGAAAATTTTCGAAATTTCAAAAATAATTCTAATACAATATTTCCATATTATTGAATCCAATTTTGGAATCTATTTAAATATTTAACTAATCTGTTGGTTATAAAATGTAAAAATTTTGGTTGAAATTTTTTTTAGGTTCAATTTGTCCACGTTTCAGTTAATTTTTGCAAATTTTTTGTCAAAATATCTCTTTTTCTTTGACTCTTTGGTCAATTTTTTTTTTTTTTTCAAATATATAATTATTGGAAGTATATTTTTAACTTTTTGAGAAATCATAGAAAACAGTACAATGGTTTTGCAGATTATGTCACTCAAAACATTTAGACTTTCTAGATATCAGAAAACAGGAAAAATTAGAGAATCAAAGCCGGAGTCTTTTTGGAACTATGCATCCCGGTGGAGCCCCAAATGCATTTGTTTAAAACTACAGGCTATGGTTACAGTTTTAACAAAAAGCACAGAGAAAAAGTTACTCCTTGTTTCTTTATGATGGAAAATACATCATGTCCACTCCTAAAGCATGTCTAATCTTTTCATAGAATTTGCGTTTAAATTGCACATCCAATAATCATCTAGTGCAATGTCTTTCCACTTTCTTTATGCTTTTTAACTCAACTTTAGGTTTTGTAACTCACCTTTAGGCTTTCTAACTTAACTTTATGCTTTCTAACTTAACTTTAGGCTTTCTAACTCAACTTTAGACTTTGTAACTCAACTTCTATCTTTTACTTTAATTAGTTTTTACTTTAAGAATTTCGTTCATCGTAAAGCTTACTCTTGGTATGTGGCCTCTATATGGAAACTAGCCGGATGTGAAAAAACTGCAACACCTGTTGGTTTACAAATCTGTTTACGAGTCTAGTAGTTAAACAAATTTATGATAAGTAAACATGTATTAGTAGTATTAATAAAGCAGCATACTATAAAAAAGTAATACAATAATCTAATGAAAATTTAGGTTAGTTTTTCTAGCTTGCGATACTCGTGTTTGAATCGCTATCTTTATTGTTAAGAATGTTGCTAGCTATTTGCTAGCTGATTTCACATTGGGAAGTTACTGAGAAAGGTGATAAAATTTCTGAAATGCCCTCATAAGTGTAGTGGAAAAGTTTTTCTGTTTCCTTAAAAATTACGTTTTTAAAAATTATGTTTTTATAAAACACGGGAGTGGAACGTTAATTTCTGTTGATTTAACATTTTTAATAAAAAATATGTCATTCCTTGTTAATTAATAAACATGTTAAAGCAAAAAATTTTAACAAAAACGATTGTGCTGTTATATTTAAGTTATTGTAAGTATGTAGACGCTGGCTAAATTTGATGATAAATGGCAAACGTGAGAATATTTGTCGAACAAACACGTTGTTACTGCTGTCTGATTAGCTAAAGGAAAATGTGTTGATTTTAAATGTAAAATAATAAAATTTAGAGCTTGCATAACCACATTTAGACCTTGCATAACCGTATTTAGACCTTGCACAGTTAACAAGTTAAAAAACATTATTGCAAGTTAATCTTCAGAGGTTGCATCAATCAAATTTAGAGAAGAATTGGAAATTTTTCAACAATCAATATAGAAAAATAATTTATCTTACAGAATATTATTTGGTAATGGTGATAGTACCATATATAGTACCTTAAATTAGTTGGCAAATCATATAGAGAAAATATTATAAATATAAAATAAGTTGGAACAAGTTGGAACGAGATTAAGAAACATAAAGAAATCAAAAATGTTTTAAGTGATGGTAAAAAGTTGGGTGTTGCAGGATGTTTAACCAAAAAAGTAACAAATATACTTGAGCATTGTTATGAAAAAAAATTATACACATCATCGCTAATTTTTACAGCATGAAGAAGTCTGTTGCGGTACCTTTTCGTTTCTCTGAAAGCTTTGAAAATAAAACTTTGTTTCGGTTATGCTTATGAGCCTACACTTCCTTATTTAAAGTCAGATAAGCCCCTAGGCCGATCTACATGGTTCCAACACAACTTACAGCCCAGGCCTCTACATTTAAAGTAAGTCAATATTTTAGCAATTTGAAACCTTTAAATAATTCGAAATTTTTAGAAAATGTTTTTTTTTTTAATTTTATTATCTTTTTTATATAATGGATTTATTGAACAAAATAAGTTTTAACAATTAAAGCATCATATCGGGCACAGATTTCATTTCCTAAGATTGATAAAAGGTTATAATAAAGTACATATTTATTTAATTTTAAAGGTACCATGCCTCAGGGTAAAGTAGAGCAGGTGTGCAGTAAAGTTTTTTTACCGTGTTTTTAGAACCTAAAATTTACTCAAACTTTTAATAGAATAAGTTTCTAGTTAGATGGAACTATTTAATAAAATAAAAAAAGTATAAAAGTTGGTCTAAAAAAGAAGTAGAAAACAATCTACTACACTGATGAAGTCATACTTTACTCAATCTGAGAAGAAAATACAATTCTCTATTATATCAACTGTTAGTAGTAGTTAGTTAGTTGTAAACGCTGTAACTGGCAGAGCCAGTGAGTGTGTTATCAGGCACACTTTGACAGCCGATTTGATCGATTGCTCGTCATCCAGCAATCAATTGCTGTTTTAAAGCTGTTGACTGAGGCGATTTAACAACTTCTTCTGGCAGAGAGTTCCACACATTCACTACTCGATTAAAAAAGAAGTTTTCTCTGTGCTTATGTTTTATCATTTCCTTGAAATATGTAAAGCAGTGACCTCTCGTATGATTATTAACTATTGGAAAACAATTGCCTTTTTCTAATTTGTCAATATTATTCATAATTTTATACATTTGTATTAGATCTCCTCTTTGGCTCCTTTCCACTAGAGTAGTTAGGTTTAATTTTTCAAGTCTTTTTGGATAGGAAAGATTTCTGATTAATAATACTAGTTTAAAAACTTTGTGCTGGATTTTTTCGATATAGTCACAATCAGATTTATAATATGGAGATCATACCGGAACTGCAAACTCTAGTAATGGGCGAATAAAAGTAATATAAAGCAAACAAAGTAATTTATAATCGAAACAAGCAAATGACTTTTTGATACGACCAAGCATTTGATTTGCTTTGTTAGAAGCATTAATCACTTGATTTTTCCATTTTAAATTTGCATTAAAAAGCACTCCAACATCTCTTTCTGTATCTGACTCTTTCAGTTGAATACTGTTTAAATTATATAAATATTTTTTGTTATTATGACCATAAAGCATAACTACACATTTTGATATGTTAAACAAAAGAAGCCAAGTTTGAGACCATTTGTAGACAATATCTAGATCATTTTGAAGATTAGTAGCACATTGTTTTGAAGATAATTGAGAAAGCACTTTTGTATCATCGGCATATAGTTTGGTTACATTATGCAATTTTTTGGAAGGTCGTTAATGTATAAAGCTAATAAAAGTGCTGCAATTACAGACCCTTGCAGTACACCACTAAAAATATTAACCCATTCATAAATGATTTCACCTTGAACAACTCTTTGTCTTCTGTTTTCTAAAAAGGCTCTGATCCGATTAAGCATCAGACCAACCAAGCCGTACGCTTTTAGTTTGGCTAACAGTCTTTTGTGTAGAACGGTGTCGAAGGCTTTAGCAAAATCTAACAAAATTACATCAACTAGAATACTATCATCTAAGCTCGATGAAATGTAGTCAATGCTTTCTAAAAGGTTAGTGTTACATGATTTGTTTCTAACAAAACCATGTTGCGCTTTTGCTAGTAGATTATTTTTATACAGGTACTCTTCCATTTTAGCTTTAATTATACTTTCCATAATTTTACATGGAATAGAAGTAAATGAAACTGGACGATAGTTGATGGGAAGAGTCTTATCACCTTTTTTGAATAGAGGCGTTACATTCGCTGATTTAAATTGAACTGGAAGCTAACTATTAATTAAAGAAGCCCTAATAATTAATGTGAGAGGAATAGCAAATGCTTCCGCACAGTTTTTTAGAAGAAATGAATGCATATTATCAGGACCACATGCTTTATTTTGATTAGAATTTTTAAGTTTATTTAATATCATTTCCTAGCTGATATCATTTGGATATCATTTAGATCAACAAACTTTGAATGATTCTCGTTAAATTCAACTGTGAAATGTGGAAGTTCTTCTTCAATTACGAAAACATCTTGGAAACATTTATTGAGTAGATTAGCTATCTCTCTAGGTTCTTGAGTTAGATCACCATTAGCTTTTTTTAACGCTCTGCTTGATTCTTTGATTAGTTGTTGGCTGTTTAGGTATTTATACAGAAGCTTCGGGTTCGTTTTGGATCTTTTAATTAAAACATTTTCATATGTAAGACGAGCTATTTTAATTTCTTTTTTCACTAACTTGCAAGTCAGTTTGTACTCTGTAGACAGAGTAAGATCTCTCCATTTACAAGCACAATTCAGGTATCTAAGATTTTGCTTTTTTTTAATTAGAGTTTTAAGATCATTTTTGATCCATGGAGCAATTTGTTTTTTTATTTGAGATACGTCAAACACTGAAATGAATTGATTATATGATACATTTGAAAAGTGAATTAGATTGTCATGCATTTCCTGAACAAATAAAGTTTCAAACAGCATTACTCAATCAATATTTGTAATAAAGTCAGAAATTTTATTGGTGTCAGCCTTTTTGTAATTAAATTTTAAGTAACTGTGCGATAAGTTATTAACCATAATTTTAATAATAAAATCAAAAAAGATGACCAAATGACCTTTATTTATGTTACCAAGGACAGATCTTGAATCAATAGCGCAGATGCTTCCCGACTGAGTTTTGAAGATTAGATCAAAAGTGTTAGTGGCAGAATTATTTGATATTTAAAAAGTTGGAACATTTACATGTTGATACAGATAGGTTCTGGTAAGAGTTTCACTAAAGTTATACTTGATACCATTTTCATTTTTAATGTTTTTAATGGATCCATTTGACCATACTATTAACGGGAAATTAAAGTCTCCTGTAATAAGTAAGTCTTTGTATCCTTTTATATCAATATAGTCTTTAGTCTTTTTAAAAACTAAATCCAAGTCGTTCATGTCAACAAAATTGTTGGGTCTGTAGATACAACCAACTAAATACTTGTTGTTTTTAAGGTACACTGTAGCCCAAATTTGTTCAATTTTACTTAAGTTAAAAACAGCATCGTTTAGCTCTAATAATTTAATAGTTTCAGTAATATATAGACAAACACCACCACCTGTGGGCCCATCATTACTGTCTCTTCTATTTAGATTATAGCCATTTAGATTTACAACCGAGATGCTTTTGAACCATGTCTCACTAACAGCTATGATTTGTGGACGGTAAGTGTCTACTAATACCTTAGATTCATCAAATTTATTTTCTAAAGAGGTATCATTTAAATACATACATTTTAAAGCATTTAGTCTGTTTATATATAATGGCTGAAAAGATTCTGTTGAGTTAGTACTGTTGAGATTTAATTTTAACAATCTGATTTCCACGAATGTCATATCGAAAGGCCGAGTCTTCAGCAAGTGTACTGCTTGCTTCGTTTCTTTTCTTTCTTAAATTATAATCAAGACTTCTTTGTGCTTCAGTCAAATCTGGACTTATTTAAATTGATTTGTAATCTTCTTTCTCTCTCAAATTTTTTTTCTGCAAGAAGAAGTGGATTTCTTAACAAAACATCACTTAGTTTAACTATTATTGGACCTGGTTTAGTTGTATCTTTAGATTTTACTCTTCTTGCATAAACTGGTGAAACACTGCTTTTGCCAGGTACATTAAAAATCTCTTTGATTTTTTTGCTATTATCTGTTTTTTCATCTGTTAAAAATTCAATTTCAGATTCAGGTATTCCATAGATAATTACGTTCTTTTTTCTTCTTTCTCTTTCATTTAACTCACTTATAGTTGCATTTGCTACAGCAAGCTGGTCAGCTGGTTTTTTAGCATTCTTAGCACCTTGTTTTATTACTTGAACCCAATTGCTGCTAATGTTTGAAGGATTTACTACTTTTTTTGCTGATTCTAAATCTACTTGGAGTTTTGCTATTTCTTTACTCTTCTCATTTTTGTTGTGCTCGAGTAGATTTAATCGATCAGCAAGGGTCATGAGAAACTTTGATATATTCCCACACCACTCATGTAGCTGTTTACTTAATTCACTAGCTCTGCCATCAAGTTTTTGCCAGTTTTTCTCTTATAGAAATTCTGTAATCATTTTGATAAACCAAACACAATTCTTTAAACAAGTTTTTGATAGGAGGGCTACCACCCTACAACAGTGGATTACCTTCGGGTCGTGAAATGTTTAAGTTTATTAGTTAGCTTATTACACAGGGACTAAAAAGTTTCAGAATTTTTCCGTAACTATTTTTTTTATTTATTTATTTTATATTCCTAATATACGTTGTTTTTTTTAATTTTGCAAATTTATTAATTTTTAAATATGCTAAAACTAAACAAATTATAAGTTGTGAACACAGCAGGAAAAAGTTCGATTAAACTTTAAAACAAATGGTGATTTAGAGGCCGCTGTATTTAAAGTAACGCTGTGCAATAGTATTTATTTTGTACTTTTTATACAACGAAATAATTTAATTAGTTTTTTTGATTACAAAATAAAAATGTTTTTGCAAGTTATTCAATAAATTTTTGTGCGATAATTCCAACTTTTTTTGTGGGTTTTAATAGAACCTTTTTATGGTGCAAAAGCGTCACTTTGTCTTTTGTTGCGCCTAAAATAGGTAGCTTTTAAATATAATGCAAACTCATATCTTGTTTATGTTTTTACCTATAATGCTTTGCAAAAACTTGCAGTGATTGGAGAAGGATGGAAATAAAAAAAAAGTCCAAAAGGTTAAATCCCGGCACCCAACATGTTGCAATGAGTTAAAACATATTTGTTAATTTTAATTCAAAAAAATATTTATATTTATCTAAAATATTAAATTTTATTTGGTGGGAGGAAAAACAAGATATTTTTCCCGCTTGAAACACTTTAATCTTTGCAAACAACTTTTTTTATTACTTATTCATTTATTTACAAACGACTAAGTTAGTTTTATAGGCTATATTATTAGGAAATACAGAATGAGAGAGGCAATTTACAAAAATGGCAACCAAGGTGTGTTTCTTCGTATGATGCCATTTTTCTAAAATCTTCTTTTACGTGTCTACAAATGTTCTCACAGTTTAAACAAGTTTCACACCCATAACTTCATTCTGGGAAAATTATTAATGTTCTTTCATTTCCAATACCAAAAATATACTTATAAATAAATATAAATTTTCAACGATAAAAGCTTTTGAAAAAAAGTTTCTTACGAGGTTGCACCATGTGAAAAAGTTAATTTTTCAGACTTAATTTTTCAACTTTAAAAAGTAAATTTATTTTGGGTAAAGCAAATTTGGATCTGAGCAAAGAAAATTTTTAAAATTCATCATACCATTTCGTTTTTTGTTTAAAGTTGAAGAAAAAAATTTAAATAAAATGTTTAACTTAAAATTGCATCATTACTGTTTTTTAAGAACTGCTTTGATATAAAACTTAGATCTTTCTATCAATAAATATCAATATAAATTTTTAAAGTATTGCATTAATGACAAATAATTAAAAAACTTCGAAAGTTTGAATGCGGCATTCATATGTATGTCGTACATATATTGGCTGATATTTATATTGAATAAAAAAGCTATTAATAATGTACAATTAAATTTTACATTTTTTTCCAAGGAGCTGAAAATTAAAATTCTCTTAAATCTGAAGTTACCAACGCGTAATGATGTGACATGATGAGTTACAAACAAGTAATGATGTGGATGTTTTAAGTGCTTCCTTATGATGGCAAGCAAGCTTCATTCCCTCTGAACAGTATTATCAAAGGTTCTCTTGAGTCTCTGTTTGAAATATCCCAGTTTAATGCTGAAAGTTATAATTTTGTGTATGTTGATGGTAAGTTTGGACGTGATTGGTCTTGAAACCATAGTTATAGCTATCAGTTTTCTGATTCACAAGATGTTGACTTGAAGGGAACAAATTATATTGGTTCCTTATTGTGTCCCCTTGAAATTAAAAATGCAAACAATCTAGTATCTAGACTAATTAAATCTCAAACTCAATTATTTATGCTAGACCTGTTACTCTTGTGAAAGCAAAGGAAAGTAGGGACAGTGTGAAGGAGTATTTTAAACAAACTCTCAGTCTCACTGGCTAAAAATGCAACTCAACTTACTCTTTTAGAAAATGGTTTACAAATATTTTTAAAAACAGAGATAAGTATGGTTTATGACAAAATGGTAGTAGTTTTTTACCACTGCTGCAACTGTTCTAGGAGTAATGCCTAAACTTAGCATGCATACTACAGGGGTTTACATAGATAAAAACTACACTAATACGATCAGTACTTGAATGAAATTAGTAAACTGTAACATTTCCAACAAAGATGCCGAAAGGTTAATGTCATAAGTGTATAGTTGAATTTTCCGCGATGGCAACACTTACAATGAACCAATGGGAACTGCTTTAATCACAGATGGATCACTTATTAATAGGTACTCTGAAGAGCCAGGATAAAGTTGGAAAAAATACACCAAGGCTTATAAATCAAAAACAAATTGCGAGGCAAAACATAAGTCATTTCAAATAAATACACATGACATTTACTGCAGATTGATGATAAGAACACATCCAACAATTGCCAATAAAAAAGGCTTTTGCAATGTAGTAAATGTGGAAAACTCGGACATACCATAAGAGGGTGTAAAGTAGATGTGAACAGTGTCCTTACCGAGGAAAAAATGATAACTCAAGAATGTTTTCTGCGATAGTATTAAAAAATAAAATAAATTATATCTTGTATATTTGTGCTTAATATTAAATTATTTTGAATTCAAATATATTTGATTTTGAATATGATGTCGTTTCCCAAAGCCATATATTAACCATAACACATGCCAGAATCATGTAAGCTGACCCCAAAGCAACCTAACCAGCTAGTGGCATGTTGTTTACAGAGACCACGGCAATATTTGTTATATGGGCCGGTGGTAGATACGCTTTAAAAAATATTTTAATACTCTAATTTTTAATTTATATTTTATCTGAAAAATTTGAAAAAAGTCTCCGTCATCCTTGCCGTTGGTTCCTTGGTTCCTTAATTGGTTCGCCAGGTCAGAATGCACAAACATAAAATTTGGCCTCAGAATAAGATTCTTTGGCCTAAAATATTGTTATAATCAAATTTTTGCTAGATTTTATAAACAATTAACAGAGTTTTATTTTAAAAAAACAGAGCAACAGAAATTTTTTAAATGGCTATTGGACAAAATGGTTGATTTTTATTGCCAAACAAAGTCAAATTTTCCCATCAACAACTCGGTATACTTTTGGAAAAACACAAAAATCGCAATATTAAGAACTATCAAGAAGAAATCTGAATCATATTTGTGGTCAAAAAAATTTTACCTTTTTTAAAACAAGAACCATCGAAAGCGTTATGACTACTTTGAAAGCAAAAATTCTTTGAAACCCGAAAATACACGAGATATCACAAACTACGTTCATTTTTCAACAAGTAGACAAGCAGAAAGCAATAAAAAATATTTTATAATATCCGGCAGAAATTTTATAATATCACACAGAATGTTATAATATCCAATAACGATGTTAAGATTTTTGTAGTCACAGTGTTATTCTGGACAAGTTATTGTGAAATGCTTCTTTAAGTGCTGTACGGATTTTTTTTTACTTGTTTAATGAATTTTTTTAAATTTGTTTAATAAATTATTTTTTGTTAAATTATTTTTCAGCCAATCAAAATATATTTTTATTTGGTTGGTTTACTTTTTTACTTCTTTTAGAATTCTTTAAAATATTACAACGGTCATTTTAAACCAGAGTTACTCAGTTATGCAAACAGCAAAATCATTTTCAATGAATTATCAAGAATCGTACACCCAAAACTGAGTGATACTTACACCTTAAAGTATGTGATACACCCTAAACTGAGCAAATTCACAACTCCCACTAAAAAAAGATAAAGTTTATAATTATTTTGTTATTTACAAAAAAT
Source organism: Hydra vulgaris (assembly GCF_038396675.1). Lineage (NCBI taxonomy): Eukaryota > Metazoa > Cnidaria > Hydrozoa > Anthoathecata > Hydridae > Hydra > Hydra vulgaris. The sequence continues at coordinate 3,983,631 of NC_088925.1, read as the reverse complement.
TATTTTTGATATAAAAGTTAGGATTAAACAATATATAACTATAAAACTAATTTAGCAAAGCACATTGTTATAAAGAATTTTTTTTTTGGAAATTTATCACATATATATGTAATCAATTTTGATATATATCAAATATTTGGTATATATATCATATATCTAATTTTAAACATAATTGTTTCAATCCAATTTTAAAATTTCAAATTAATTTTCTTACCCATAAAAATAAATTCCTTCCTCCAAAAACTAACAAATTTTTTTTTGTTTTAATTTTCTTAATTTTAATGGAACATTTAATCTATACTTCATTTTGTATTTCAAGGTAACAGCGAAGGTTTTTATTTCCGGAATTCTACAGACGATATGTGGGTTCAGAGAGCAAAGTGGAATCTTTGAATTATTTTGAACTCAATACTCTTTTACAAACAAAAATACTATGTATTTAAGTATATATATATATATATATATATATATATATATATATATATATATATATATATATATATATATATATATATATATATATGTATGTATGTATGTATGTATGTATATATGTATGTGTCTACTTGTATGTGTGAGTGTGATATTTATGTATATATAAATACAAAGTGTATGTATGCATATATAAAAGTTAAATATTTTTAATAAAAATATCTTTTTATTTTAAAAAAAATCTATTTTATGCTTAAAACATTTTAATTTGAGATTCCACAGAATAGTATGCAAAATCGATTTTCACGAACTATAACTAGTTTGTGAAAACAATTGTAGGGAAGACCTGGGCAAGTTCGGCATTGGTGCATCTCTACTTTTGAACTATTCTTGTTTTCTTTTATTTATTTTTTTATGAAAAAGCTTAAGGAGACCTTTGAAATAAGATTTTTAAAATTTCATATTTAGCTTTCAGTATATTTATAACTGTTTGTTGGGTCATGTTAGGTCATACCCTGTTATTGGGGTTAGTTAACGTAGGTGTTTTTTTAGGTCCAAACAAACTATAAAAAATGTTATAGGTGGGTCAATCTGCCCCAGCCTTTGGTTGGGGCAGATTGACCCACCAAAAGTTGTGCATTGCTTGTGCATTTTATAATTACTCATAACTTTGCACCATTTTTAGATAAATCTAAGAGAATAATACAAAAGTTAAAAATAAATAACTATTGTATTTTACATTTATAAACTTGCTTATATATAAGTTACATGTGGCATATTTATTTACTTTTTTATGTTAAATACATAATATGTATTTAAATATTATGTATATGTATAATATGTAAAACGGTAGTAAAACGGATTTAGCGACAATTTCCTGCGGCGTCCCACAAGGATCAATTTTAGGGCCCCTTTTACTCCTCATTTATATAAATGACTTAAATAAATTTTCAAGTATCTTAAATTCAATCCTATTTGCAGACGACACCAACTTATTTTATTCCGATAAGAGTATTAATTCTTTATTTGAAACAGTAAACAAAGAGCTTGCAAAACTAAGTGAATGATTTATAGCAAATAAATTATCCATAAACATAAAAAAAACAAAATATACTTTCTTCCATCGTCTTCATGAAAAGAGACTCGTCCCATTAAATCTTCCAATTATATTTGTAAATAACTCTTGTATAATAAGAGAGCGTTCATTGTTATTTCTTGGTGTTGTTATTGATGAAAAGGTGAGTTGGAAGGAGCACATAAATATAATTCTAAATAAAATTTCGAAAAATATTGGTCTACTTTACAAAGCTAAGCAGTTATTAAATCAAACCTGTTTAAAATACATTTATTTTTCATATATTCATAGCTACCTAAGTTATGCAAATGTTGCCTGGTGTAGCACTAACGTAACTAAAATAAATAAACTATTAATTAAACAAAAGCATGCTTTAAGAATTATTGGAAATGTAGATCGTTTCTCGCACACTAAACCTCTATTCATTAAATTTAATATTCTCAACGTATTTCAACTAAATCTTTATCAAATTCTTATTTTTATGTTCAAAGTTAATAAAAAAATAGCACCTATTTTATTTAACTCTTTTTTGGAAAAAATATATCATCTATACCCAACACGATTTTCAGAAAACAATTATGTTCAACCTAAAATCTATTACTCTGTTATTAATTTACTCTGTTAGCAATTGAGAACTCTGTTCTCAATTGCTAACAGAGGTCCTAAACTTTGGAACACGCTATTAAATAATGAGTTAAAAACTATTTCTTCTATTTAAACAATTTAAAAACAAACTTAAGCAAAAGCTTTTAATAAATGACAACGAATTAAAATTTTTCTGAAGCCTTTGATTAGGAGTAATCACGTTTGTCTATTTCTTTATAAATATGGTTTAAATATATATCCTATATACATTTCAATTTGTACATTATGACGTTGTTTTTTATCTGATATAATAAACTTTACATATATAAAAGACACATTAGGATACTAAAACGTTTTTAAAAACGTTTTTTTTTTTTTTTTTGTTTGTTTGTTGTTCGTGTATTATCTGTTATTTTATGATTTAAATTCAAAAGGTTTGTAAATCTAAAACCAGTTAGGAAAAAAATAATTTAATTAAAATAATTAATTAAAAAATCTTCGTATACTTTTGGATATATTACACTGTAATATAGCGTAAAATGTTTTTTAGTTTTTATTTATCAATATTTTATTTTAACGCAACGTTTTGTTTAACGTTTATTTAACGAGTTACTTTGTTTTGTATTTTTATTATCGACATTTTTATTTAAAGGGGCTTGGTGATAAGACAGAACTTGTCTTCTTCTTGCCCCAGCCATGTATTTATATATTTGTATTGCATAAACTTGTAAACTTTTCTTATCGGCGAAATACATAATAATAATAATAATAATGTATTTATATTATAGTATGTATTTATAAATAAGTACTATTTATTTATAATTATTACATTATCAAGTAGGCAAAGTAAACGAATATAAAGTATTAAATTTATAAATGAGGAGTAGTCTTCCAAAACCAGATAATTTACTTTTTTTCATTCTGAGATAATGCACAGTGGGTCAAAATGTGGCAAAACCATACAAAAAAATTTTAAAATTTTGAAATTTAAAAAATGGCAAGAATCGTTCAACGTATTATTGAGCTAGAAATTATATTTTGCTAGAAAATATTTTTGCCATAAAATATCAAATTTGTTATTTAAATATTGCCTTAAAAACTTTTCATCAAAAAAATAAAAAGTGCGAAAGTTTTCTTTTTTTACATTTTTTTTAAACTTTGATTTCTTATTTTAAAGAACTTTAAGTTTATTTTTTTACCATATTAATAACTTATATATTATTATGTTAATATTTTGAATAAAACAAAAAAATTATTTTTTTTACACTTTACATAAACATTTTTAACAAAGAAAACATCTTTCATTTTGAGTGAAAAATAAAAAACTTTTAAATATATCATTTAAAACCAATATCAACCGCTAAAAGTTATATATCTTTAAACACCACTATGGTATTGATCTCATGGTTCAAAAACTGCCTGCCTATAGCTGCCTAAAAGAATACACTTCCAAATTCAAATAAATACGTCCACGTTACTCGTTATTGCGTTTTTTATCATTTCCGAAAACAATGAAATTAAAGGTATTCTATAAAAAAAAACGCGACAACAACCATTAGTGTTAGTCTTAGGGTTAGTCTTAGATGCTAATTTATCCAAAGAAACTTATCAGCATTTAAGAAATAATGCTTTTCAATTTAACTCTCTATATTCATCATCTCATATACTAAAAGAGGCTAAAAATAAATGCTACCCTAAAAACATTCAGGTCAGTGACTAATCTGCAGAGGTACCATTACAAGATCTTCTTTTTCATACTGTATCAAGATTATGTTCAGCTTATAATGTTGTTTTAAATTCGCCATTGCTTAAAGATTGTACTACACTAATTCTATTATACAAAGCTGGCTTTGATGGTTCCACAGGGCAATCTGCTTATAAACAGCAGTCAGATAATACAAGTGAACTTAATACTGACGAATCTTTTTTTATAACTTGCTTTGTTCCTCTTGAACTATCTTGTTTCAAAGATGAGAAAAAACAGGTTGTTTAGAAAAATCCGAAACCACCGTCAACTGGTTAATGTCGGCCTCTCAGATTTAAATATAGAAAAGAAACAAAAGAGGTAGTTCTTGCAGAATATGAGCCAATTATGGTTTCTATTAAAAATATAACATTATCCAACGCATCTGTTTTGTTGGAGGACGGTACAATAAAGGAAGTTGTAGAACAACATGTTGTAAATATAACAATGATAGATGGAAAATTTTAAATTATTATTTCCACAGCTACCAACTCTTACCAATGCTGTTCAGTGTGTGGTGCATCTCCAACCGAAATGAACAATATATCTTTAATAATTCAAAAAAACACTTGAGAAGGCAATATCAGACAGGGTGTTTCAAATTACATGCTTGGATAAGGTTTTAAGAATATATGCTCCATATCACTTACAAGATGCCAATTATGAAGTGGCTGGCTAGGACTGAAGAAGAAAAAAGTATTGTTAAACTGAGAAAGGTTCGAGTTCAGCTTGAACTCAAACCTTGAACTCGTGGGGCAGTTCAAGGTCAGGTTATTCTGGCCACAATGTCATTTATTGTTTTATGACGTTAGTTCATCAAAATTTAAAACATTCTGTTAGGAAACTGCTTCGCTATATCTAGACCTGTACTCTCGGCATCCTATGACCTAAACACTTCATAAGATTTTGATTCATAGCTTTAAATCATTGAATTATTTACTCTTCTATTAGGTATGTTTTTTGAAGAGGCTCAAGAGGCTACCAATAAGGTTTTTAAGATCTTGAAAATTTAACAAGAAAATGCGATCGGAAAAAAAACAATTTAGACCTTTTTCACCGTCTTTTATGCGCATCTGATCCTTTAATTTGCACATTTAGAAATATGATGCATAACCAAAGAAAAAGTACTTAAAATATAAATTTAAATAATACCCTTGTTGTTATTTTGTTGGATGATTAATGGAATTTTTTATAAATGGAAAAACTTAAAGTTTTTAAATAATTTTCGTAATTATGTAATGAAAATAAAAGTTTTTTCAAAGCAAATGTTATTTTTTCCGCAGATTGTGTTTTTCTATGTAATAAACTGTTTCTAATAAAAAAAAGTTAATAAAATTTTTGTTTTGGGGGTTTTGACTAGAAAATGTCTCTTTTGACCCACAATGTAATGGCAAAAAATGTTTTCCAGTAAATCGTATGGCTAAAAATTAAAAAATTAAAAACTAAACAATAGATATCATTAAAAGAATGTTCAAGACAAAAATTTGAAAATCTTTAGATCTTATTTTTATTACAAAATTAAAAAAGTTTGATCTGGTTTTGCATGCCAATTAACTTTTTTATCTGGTTTGGATCGGAAATTTATTTTTAACTGGTTTTCAAACAAGCTTTATGAAGTCAACTTGGGACGACTTTAATAATCAAAATAATTATGCAAAACTCTCTTCTGCCTTAGAAAATAAGTAATTTTAATGTTTGATACTTTTATAGGATTGATGAAGTTAAAACTCAATTGTAACTGTTTAAATGTGGCTTTTGTGATTTTAGTGAATTTTTGTGTATATGATTTTTTTCTTAAATAAATTCCTCCATTTTTATAAAACGTTTTTAAAACAGAATGTTGATTAGATAAAACTTTTGTCTTTTGCATCGATAATAATTTTTTTCCATCTGGTTTTGCACGGACAGAGTAAATTAAGGGAGGTAAAATGTTATTAAAATAGTTGCTTTTAAATTTAATTTTTACTTGTAAAGATGTAGGAATATTCGTACCATAAAAAAATATTGCTAAGCCATTTTTTTTAAAAAAGTGAGTTATCTGGTTTTGCAAGTTCACTCTTCAAATGTAAATTTAATTAAAATGTAAATGAGTACATAACTCCTAAACTTGAATAAATCCATATTTAAATATCATGTAAATTTACATAATATTCAAATTTGGTTATATGTAAATTGAATTAATACGTAAATGAGTACTTGGATAATGCAGTACTGTCAAACACCAGTAAGCATAAAAACATTAAACTAGCTGTTCAAAATTTATTTTAATTTATAAAAAATCATTAAGATTAAGTAAATTTTTTTTTTTTTTTTTGTAAGAGTGTTGAACTACTACCAACCTTCACTTAAATTCTTCTTAAAGAGGAAGCCTAGAAAAGACCTAAAGAGCCTTTTTAATAAACTCGACTGAGCTGACGTGCCCCGGTCACTTATTTTGAAACCCAATACAGTGTGGTGTGTCGATTTTGGTTTTTTTTTCAGGAAAAATTGGGGAGTTACTAAAAGCTGCAGAACTTTATGGAGAATCTAAATATGGCTTTAATAACTTGAATAAAAAAATTTTTTGCAAGATGATTTGACTTTTTATATTTCACTAAAATTTTGACCTAGTTTCTCAAAAAAACCCGGTTTTTATTTAAACATTAATAAGCTTTTTTTTTACTTTATTCAATAAGTATCAGTTGGAATATAAATGTTGATTAAAACTAATTCTGATATGAATATATTTTCTTTAAGAACTTGCATAAAATTTAAAATAAATATTTTTATTTCAAAATTAGACTTTGAATTTAAATTTTAATTTGCATGTTAATTTAAAATTAGATTAAGATTATTTTATAAATAATAAAATATTTCTCAATGTATTTTAAATTTAACAGTTTAGCCTAACATCACGTAATGATTTTATTTGTATTGATGTTAGAAATAAAACGAGATTTTTTTTTAAAAACTGAGTTGTTTCAAAAAATACTATAAATGTTATTGAGGTAGTTAGGACTGCTTCGTAAACCGGTGACTCCCATGATATCAGGTCTATCAATTTTTCAGTATAAAATTTCAGAAGAGGAGTTTTTTCTTTTTTCTTTTTTTTTAGGAGAAGAATCATCTTTTATATAGATCTTTATTTTTAATACCTCTAATATCTTTTATCTTATTAATAGTTACCTTTCTATCTTTTTCATATTTTGAAAAGGATAGAAAGGTAGCTAATAATAAGATAAAAGATATAAGAGGTATTAGAGGGTGATTCTATTTTAGTGAGATCTTCATTTAAAATTTTTTATTAATTATATTATTATTCTGATTCACTCCCAACATGGCTGCAAGCAATCACTATTAAGAGTTAATAGAAAAAAAGAATAGTTAAAGAGGAAGGAAGCGACAAAAGGCTTTAAAATGTTGAAGACTTAAAAGATTGTAGGTTGTATGAGTCAGGAAAACGTGAGACTTTGATAAATGACGAGTCAATGGAGAATGAGTTTTGGTTAATAGAACTAGAGATGAAGGCTCCTTTGAGCAGCGACCATGATAGTATTTGTAGAAAAGAGAAAGAGATACAACTTTCCGATGATAAAGAGGCTCAAGCTTAGCAGATAGACCGGGTCCAACTACGTTACAATATGTTTTTGGGCCTTGCCTAGAAATAAAAGAGCATAACTAGAAGAACCAGCACAAATATGACAACAGTATCCCATACAGGGATGAATAAGAAATTTGTAGAGGCAGAGAATGAAATGAGGACAGAGAAAATGGCAAGCACGATAAAGAGAAGCAACCTTAGCAGATGCTAATTTAGCAATCAATTTTATATATGTTTTCCATGAAAGACCAATAGTAAATAATAATCCAAGAAGACGTAAAGAAGAGGACTCAGTGAGAGTGTTGCCATTCATCAATATAGGAATGTCGACAGTACATGCGGTAGTTGTTTGCCGTAAATAACTGAGTTTTGTTGGAATTCAAATTTTTAATCCACCATGAGCCCCAATCAGTTACAGAAGTGAGACCAGAGTCTAGATCGACTGCCTGTTCTAAGCGGTTGAAGACAGAAATTGCTGATGATTTAACTTAATACAGAAGTATTAAGTTAAATCATCAGCAAAAAGAGCTACTTTAGATGCAAGGTTGTAGGGAAGATCATTAATATAGATAAGAAACAAAATAGGACCAAGGATATAACCTTGAGGTACCCCAAAAATTACTAGAAATAAAGAAAAGTACATGTTTAGGACCATCAATCTGAGAATTTTAAACTTTGAGCTTTAACCAACAAGAAAAATTAACACCCACAATGCACTCGGTGATAGACCTTAAATTTTCTAAATATTTACTTTCTATGTTTTTTGTTTTGAATTCTCTGTTTAGTGACCCATATTCTACATATTCTGTTAGCAGTAGTTAATCATCATGTGAAACAGGCCCAATTTGTAATAAATGAAATTTTGGTGTTAAAATACCGCTTCTAATTGCACAAAAAACTATATAATCATAAAAGTGATCTAGAGACAAGTCATTTATTATTTTATAATCAAGAGAAACAAGTGAATTAACAATTTTAATAGTTTAAAATACTGGATTTATATCTAGATTTGTAGCCAGATCAAGAACGGACACAATGACACCAGACCATTCATTGTTAAATTTTGTTTCACCATCTAAGTTAGTTATAAGATGTCTCAGCGGCAACTCATTTGTATGGAGTTGACATATAAGCCAAACAAGTCTTTTTCCTAATTTTTTTTCTATATATTTGATGACTCCACCCTCCCAACCAGTATGTACATTTGTAGAGTCTTCATCAACAGCAAATAAAGACTTGTCAATACCTCTCTCAGCCAACCATTTAATAATACTATTTGCAATAACCTCTGTATGCTTAACACTTTTTGTTGATTTCTCAGGAGCAAAGCGAAATAAATATTTCCTTCCAGGTTCCGTACACACAGAGTAAAGCTCTTATTTCAAAGTTATTGAAAATTTTGTATTTGACTCATCAAATATATATATATATATATATATATATATATATATATATATATATATATATATATATATATATATATATATATATATATATATATGTATATATATGTCTATATATATATATGTCTATATATATATATATATATATATGTATATATATATATATATATATATATATATATATATACATGTATATATATATATATATATATATATATATATATGTATATATATATAAATAAATATATATATGCATATATGTATATAAATATATACATGTATGCATATATATATACATAATATGTTATGAATATAGCATACATAATAATATGACATACTTAGTATGATAACACAGGGCCTTCGAGAGCACAAAATGGCACCCCGGGTCAAAAATGAAGAGCGGCGCCCTTAATTCAAACCAAGAAATTAAAATTTAAACGTTTTGTGAACGCAGCAATTATTTATTTCTGATACAGCACATTGTGTTTTTGCGTTACTAATAATTCTCTTGATTAAGAAACAATTCATTAATTAAAACATTAGTTTTAAAACTATTAAAAAATCAATCAACAAAACCATTAAGAAAGGTAAATTGGACGCCTAAAAATGATTTCTTGAACTTTTCTGGCCACCCAAATATTGATGACGTTGTCGTAGCTCACCTTTTTAACCAAATCTTCTTTAATCAAAAGAATCAAATATCAGTAATGCGATCCTGGCCCATGGTTGAACGGAGAGCGTTTTTTACAATTTTCAGTTTACTAAACAATCATTCACTCTCAGCAACTGGCTTAGCCATAGTGTTGAAAATTCGAGGCGTGATGCAAATGTATAGAAAAAGATGTTCAAGCTTTTTCTAAAAGATTAGATCAAGTAGCTGCATTGGATTGCTTGTTTGAAAATTGTTTTGTGGGCATTGTTAAAACGGCAAACTTCTTTTTTTTTCTTCACATCTCTCGGATGAAACTGTGTAAGTTATCATGCTTTATTTTAAACGGAAAGATCATTATTATTCAACCGTACGAATGAAAACATATTGCCAACCACCCTGCTTGTCTCAAATCTTGAATCAATCTGCTGGATTAGATCATCTAAACCAACATTAAAAATGTTCACTTTAAATTCTTTTGTTTGGCTGTCATGGAAATGAGCTGTGTTTGATGTCTCATCATGAAAGCGCTTTAGCTAACTCTTTTAGTAGCGAGTTCAGTTTTGAATCCCAGCGGTCTGACTACTGCTATAGCCTCTTCGAAAATTTGCAACCAAGAGCTCTTAATCCGTTTTAGGTTTTTCAGTAGCTGTTCAATCAGACGTAGCTCGTTATCAATGGTAATGGCTTCAGATTGCAGAAAACGATTAACGTCGTTAACAGTAGTAAGGGTTTTGTACCGAATCGTAACTAGCAATACAAATTCAAAAGATGATAATCATTTTTTTAAATCTCTTGTTTGGCTGAGCTGCTCACTGGTAAGATCCAGATTTTTCATGACATGTTTTAAAGCTGCCAACATTTCTCTCGGCCTTTTGGCAAATTGTTTGATCAAGTCGGTATGAGATCTCTATCTTATCATAGAAAATCTATGCAGTGAAATTTCAGTTCCTGTAGTGAGGATCTTCCATCGGGAAAGACTTGCACTAAATAATACATACCAAGATTTGACATTTTCAAAGAATATTGTGATCTCAATAGCTGATTCAACTGCAAGCACACCAGCCAAATTCAGACTGTGGGCGTTACATGGAACCCAGGAAAAAAAATTCTATAGAATTTCCATAAACTTTTGAAACATATGGCTTATAAAAATTTAAAGAATTTCTATAAAATTTCTATAGAATGTCTATTAATTTCTGTAGAAATTGATATAAAACTTTTTTTTCTATAGAAAAAAAGTAGAAAAAAAGGTTCCATAAGAATATCTATAGAATTTTACAGAGGTTCTCTAGAAATTTTATAGAATTCTATAAAATTTCTATCGGCTATATGTTTCAAAAGTTTATCGAAATTCTGTAAAACTTTTTTTCCTGGGAATGTACAGACCTTCTGAATAATTTTGTCTTATTAAGGCTTGAGCTCTCTTGTAAGCACCTGACATATTGGATTCATTATCGTGTCCCTGAACGCGACATTTTTGAATATCCTATATAGCCTTAAAACATTTTAAGGCTATATAGGATATTATGGCTTAGCGTATCACATTAGTGATACGCTAAGCCATAAAAACTTTCACACACAAATATTGTTCAAAGGAAAATCAAAGAACAATATTTGTGTGTTCAAACATGTTTCAACACACAAATATTGTTCTTTGATTTTCCAGCAATTAATTTCTCTTTCATAGTGGCGAAAACGAATAACAAAGGTTATCTGCTCAATGTGATATATATTTAGATAACATAGTCTTTGATGAACTCATTTTGAGACGACGGAGAAAAATAACGGGCACTCATTCTACAGCCCTCTTGTTGATGGTTCCCTCCATTTTCCAAGTGGGATCCAATAACGGGGTTGTGGCAACCAATAAGCTCCACACCAGCAAGAAAGTTTCCACTTTCTTTCTCATTCACGTGTGTTTTTTCACCTGCAAAAAAAGTTGTATATAATTATAATAATTAAGTTATTGTAATAATTATATAAATAGTTAAAATTTATATTGAGGAAACTTTATAATGAGTTACCTATAAAAGCTAAATTCTAGAATTCCTAGAAGCGTGCTTCACACGACTTATGAGTTACCTCAGGTGATCACTAGCTTCTCTGTTTCAATGAAAAAGGGACAATTAGTCTTTTTTGAACACTGCTTTTGTGCTAGAGATCTCTTTAAAATAATTACATTTTGATCTTTTTGACTCAAAAAAACTGGCCACAAAGAAGGGTTAGCATTAATTATTACTAAGTTAGGTTGAACATTACATTCTCCACTATTAGATAAAATTCCTCCTTTTGACTCTGATAATTCACTTTGAAAATCATTTTCAGTTCAACTTCAGAGGAATTGTTTAAGCCCCCCACTGATCCACAGTTCTTTGAATAACATATTGAGTGGAGTAAATTACACATACTGAGTGCAGCAAAGATGCAAAATATACGGTCTTGCCTGGTAGAGGCAAGACCGCTTATTTGTCTGAAAAATGCAATGCTATGATTCTCTCTTTTGCCTCAACAGTCAAATACTACTTAAAAAAACAGCGTTTTATCCCTGAAATTGACAACAAATGTCTCGTTCGCTTCAACTTCTTCTACAACCGCATAGTTAAACCAAAAGTTAAAGCAAACTCATGGAACGCACTACATAACGAAGTTGTCAGTGCTATTAGTGTCAACTCCTTCAAAGCAGAATTTGATCAGTTACCATTATAATTGCCACAGCACATAATCTTCCGTACAATCCTTCAAAGTAAAATTTGATCAGTTATTATTATAATTACCACAGCAAATAATCTTCCATACAATCGAACATGAGCTAGCATTGCTAACTGTTCATGAACACTTACGGAACACGCACGCTTTCGTCTAATTCTACAACAACATAATCCTATTTATTTCGTAAAAAATAGTTTATAACTAGTTATAAGAATAGAATTTAAAATTTAAATTATTTTTTCAAATCAAAAACTAAGCAGATTTCAGATTGTAAGTCATTAAAATGTTTTGTTTAAATAACTTTTTGTTAAAAAAAAATTGAAAAAAAAAACGGATTGTCCGGCGCCCCTTCAAGCTTGGCGCCTGGGTCAATTTTCCCCCGTAGCCCCTTCCTCTCGAAGTCCCTATAATAACATACATACATAATATGAATTCTTTTGTTTTATAGGGAATTCAATAAATACTTATCAAAAATTGTCGCAAATGCATAATCATGTTGAGAAGTAAATATTTTGTCGGTTCAAGAACTTATCTTGCTTTTTTTTAAAAGGAAAACCAAAATGAAGTTATCTGCAACAACACTACAGTGTTGTCGAATAATTTATACTTTAATGACAAGATATTGACAACAAGATGTTTATAATGGTACACTTTAAAGTAAAATATATATTGTTATGTTTAATTGCAATAATGTTTTGGATTAAATAGGGATGGGGGAGGGGGCAGCTATCCCTCAAAAAGTGCTGACTGGTTTCTAAAAAAAAAAACACCTTAAAACTTATAATTACCCGACTGAAATGTGTCAAAACCTTCCATACACCCAACCGAATCACCCCTGCTTGGCTCAACAAAGCAACAATATGCAGTATAATATAAATATAATGTATAATAATATACAATATAACTATAGTATACAATAATATAATCATATATATAACAGGGAAAGTGTAAACCTGAAAAAATTGTAAATCAGAATAGTTTCTTTGCTAATAAGTCAATAAATGAATGCTATTTAAGTTTCTTAGATAATAACAAAAGTGTTTGTGGTTCTTATGAGCATCTTCAAATATATGCATGAATGCTACTTTTGGCGGTTAACCAACCCGAGGCAGTGATTTGGTGTTTTTAACGGCGCAAGCAAAAATACGCCAACGTATACAAACAAGTGTAAACACACCAATGTAACGTAGCACCATCATATGGCTCTCTATGTTTTTCTGCACAACTTTTTTGACAATTAGGAAATGTATTTGGAAGTAACCCTATATAAACGTGTTCTTATAATATTTGGCAAATAAGATTCAGTGATTATATTCGACATATACAATTCAATTGGTACAAGCCATAGTATTTAGACAATTTCATAATTTAGAACCTCTAGTGGCAATAGAGAATTCGATAACCAAATAATGCATTTTGGGTTGCTTATAGTTGTAATTTATAAATCTTGTAGGGTATATACAATTAATTTTTATGAAACAAATGTATACAACAATTTTTTGTACACAAAAATAAGAATTTGATAAATGTTTAACTAAAAAATATCGAGTATGTTGTATTTTTGAATAGAAATTATCTTTAGAACGTTTGAAATGCAGGTTTAAATGCAAAATAACTTTACATTTAAACCTGCATTTAAAATAACTTTGAGATCATGTTCTTGTTTATTTAACTTATTTCTAATCTTATTTACATTGGAGCTGCACCAAGCGATATTAGTAGATTTTAAGTAACAAATTGTTTGGCTCGGTATAGTATGTTAATACTTTTTGAAATATTTTCTTCTTTTTTATGTATCTTTTATCTTGCGCTCATATTTCTCTTCATTTCTATCAAAAATCACTCGTCAAATAACTTCAATAATTGCTTTCTTATAATGTTAGAGTTGCTAATGTAAAGATCGGGAAGTTTCAATGAAATGTTCTCTGTCTTGTGAAGTCTTTGAAAAATTTTATTTTGTTTTTTTATTCAAGGATAGGCTATTTGCCTTAAATTATTCCTTTATATTTAAAAATTCCTCGTTGACTATTTTAAATAAAAGTTTGACATTTTTATTAGAATGAAAAAAATTTGTGTCATCTGCAAACAGCACTGAGTTTATTTTTATTTATTAAATAATAAACTTTAGGGACAAGTATTTTACATGTTATGTGGATGCGATGCAGATGGGTTAGGGACAGCAACTGGTGGGTTTTTTGCTAAAAAAAATGCAACCTCATTTGCATTTTTTTAGCGGAAAAAAAGAGAAATTGATGTATGCAAAAACCAAATGTTTATAGAGCAACAAAGTACCTAAAAACCATAATATAAAATATTTTTTCATGGGTTCATATATATGGGCACATATAAAACAAATTTACATAGCTTTTATATTTTCATGTTTTCTAAAGCAAAAAAGCAGTAATGTGATATTTTAAAAATAAAAGCAGTGTCTTTATATTTGCACTTACTGCCAATTTACTAACTATCAATGCATTTTTTAAAAATGCGTCTCATTTCGTGTTATAAATTATTTATAACATAAAGCTAGTTAAAACTCATAAAAAATTATTGCAAAAATATATGAATATATCTTTGTAATAATTTTTTATAAATGACTAGCTTCATATTATAAATAATCTATAACATGAAACGAGACGCATTTTTAAAAAATGAATCGTGAATTTGAAAAAAATTTTTAGATTTTTAAAAATTTTTTATAATGAATTGTAACGTTTGCCTAATAACGCTAAATTTATTTAAAAAACAGAAGTGGGACATCTTAATTTCTTTTTCATGGTGATTTTCATTACACTTAATGGACTGTTCTATTTTTCATTTAACTTAAAGGCTCTGCGAAGAAAAACTTTTTATATTTTTCATTTTTCTTCTTAATTAGATTTAGCGTTGCGTAATTTATGGCAAAACTGGCAAAACATCAGTGTCAAATAATATATTAGTAATATATTACTTGTCACTGGTGTTTTGCCGGTTATGCAAACGTCACGATCCCTGTAAATAATTAACATATTTGTTAAGTATTTTACATTAATAATAGGATTAGAGTTGTTTTAAAAGGCAATTTTTCATTAAACAATCTTTCTGCGGTTTTGTGTTTTGTACGATGAGATCAGAGATCAATACTAATACCTTTTTTTTTTTTTTTTTTTTTTTTAACATCTTCGCTTCCAACAAGGCTGCAAGCAGCCACTAATAAAAATTGGAAGTTACTTAAAGATAAAAGATGAAGATTGTAGAGCAAGATAACTATTGACGGACGACTTAAAGGATTGCGAATTATATGAATCAGGAAAGCATGATGAAGGAAGCGAATTTCAAAGAGCTGATGTTCGAGAAAAAAAACTAGACAAATAAGCATTTTTGGAACACTTAGGAACAGTTACAGAAAAAGGATGAGATTTAATTGAACAACGAGTAACACGAGAATGAATTTTAGTTGACGGCACAAGAGACGCTAGCTCTTTAGAGCAGTGCCCATTGCAGTATTTTTATAAAAGAGAAAGAGAAGCAACATTACAACGATGTGATAATGGTTGGAGGTTGGCTGTAAGAGCAGGTCCAACTATGTTTACAATGCGTTTGTGCACCTTGTCTAAAAGAGAAAAGGCATCATTAGAAGATCCGCCCCAGATATGGCAACAGTATTCCATACAAGGCCGGATTTGAGATTTATAGAGATAGAGAATAGAATCCAGAGTAAGAAAGTGGCGAGCTCGATAAAGAGATGCAACCTTAGCAGATGCTAATTTTGCAACTGATTTGATATATGGTTTCCAAGAAAGATTGGAAGTAAGAGTTAATCCAAGAAGATGGAGAGTAGGTGACTCATCGAGTACATCACCGTTCATAAATATAGGAAGATCTAAATTATTGCGATAACGATTGGCTGAAAAAAATTGAGTTTTATCTGAATTAAAGTTCACCAGCCACTGTGAGCCCCATGCTGTAGCAGAAGTGAGATCCTTTTCAAGCTCAAATGCCCCCTCCAAGCAATCAGAGGGTGTTGGTTTCTTATCACGACAAGAATAAATGGTAGTATCATCAGCAAACAATGCCACCTTAGATGTGAGAATATCTGGAAGATCGTTAATGTAAATTAAAAAGAGTATAGGGCCAAGGATAGAACTTTGAGGAACCCCTGAAGTTACAGAATAAGAAGAAGAGTGCTGTCCATCAAGGACAACTTTTATACTACGATTGGAAAGGAAGGATTCAATAATCTTAAAGATGTTGCCAGATACACCATAAGAAGAAAGCTAATGAAGAAGACCAGCTTGCCAAACTTTATCAAAAGCTTTTGAAATGTCAAGAGCGATGGGCTTAACCTCTCCACCTTTATCTAATGCACGTTAAAACCTATCTGTTATTACTGTTAGCAAACCAGCTGTAGAACGAGAAGATCGAAATCCATATTGATGGTCTGAAAGTAAGTTATTAATTTCAAGATGAGAAATTAAGTGTTTGTTAATTAAAGATTCAGAAACCTTGCTTATGATAGGAAGAAGACTAATGGGACCGTAATAAGACAAATCAGATTGCTCTCCAAAATTTTTGAAAGTAGGAATAACAGATGCCATTTTCCAGCAGGCTGAAAACAAGACTCTGATAAGCACTTGTTGAATATTTTTGAGAGTATAGACGACAGCTCCGGAGAACACTTCTGCAAGCCAATAACAGGTATGTTGTCCGGGCCACAAGCTGTAGAAGAGTCTAGGCAGGAAATCACTTTAGATACAGAAGCTGGAGTGGTACGAATGTCAAGCATTGGACCAACCTGTTTGTTGGCAATATCAGATAGAACGCAACTAGTCGTCAGGTTAGAATTATTTTGTTCTATCTCTGCATTTGTTTAAACTGAGCTAAATCAAGTTGAAGTTTTACACTGTAATGCAGTAGAGTTGGCAATATATTTTTCATTAATGAAAACTTTTTTCAATACTTGGCTATATACTAAAATTATTATTTGTTTTGAAAAAAAAAGTAAGTTGCTAAAATTGCTATTATGGCCCGACCCTGTTTGGAGATACATTTTGCGTTAATACTATTTTGTGCTATCTCCATATTTTAGTAAAAACAATTTAAACGTTTTGCGAAATGAATTACAACAAATTACTGTTAACTTAGGGATTTAAACGCAAATATAGAAACCTAAAACACTTTGTTGGAAAACTTAAATGGATGGGATGATATAATTAGCTTTCTTATTGCTACTTAGACAGAATTCAACTGATATTGCTTCTGGAAGGATGGGCAGCTTTTAACAAGAAATATATACTATTTAAAGAAAATCATTTCTATCTAAAAAGATTTATTTAAAATAAACAAAGTTTTTAATACAAATAACATGTTAATAACAGTTTGAATGAACCTTATACAACTTATACAACTTATAAAACTGAATGTTGCATAACATAACTAAAGTATATAAATAAAACAATTAAAATGAAATTTGTTTTCCGGATGAAGAAAAAAAACTACTGAAATAAGGTTTAATAGAAACAAACATCTACAGCTGGCATGTATGGGTACATATTTTTCAATATTATGTGGAAAACAAGATGCCAATGGAATTGATATTTGACATTAAAGTACGGAACCTTTTTGTAGTTCATAAAACAAGCAATTTTTGAGAAATTTTTAATGTCCTTTTTTTGCATTGGGTATACAAAAAATGGTTTACGTTGGTTAACATTTAACATTGCTTTTACTAACTCGGGAGGGCTTAATATTTCTGCCGAATGTAATGATTTCTTAATCTGACTATGTATATTATCACATTCCTGAATGGAGCTATGCCTGGCTCACAATACTTTTGTTCAATGATTTCAATATTTGGATGATCAATAAGAAACTCACGCAATTCAGCTGACATATGACTGTTTCTATTTTTGTGGAACACAAGAATCAAACTAAAGTAAAAACTTGTCAATATTAGGAAGATCCTTGTAAACTTGATTTAGCATATATATCACAGCACTAGCAAAATCTTTACCAGAACGACCAGAGATACCTTCATGCCATAATACACAATATGCTTTTTTGTTCAGCGAAGAGTCACCTGTTAAGTTATAACAACTGAGCTTTCTTTTATAAAAGAAGTTTTCCACGTTACTTTTTGGCAAGCTCAAGACATTTTGTAGATCAATATAAACTTTGGTTGTAGTAGGGAAGTTCAACTTTCAATCCTTATCTCTCTCGATCTTTGTTTTATTTTTTGATGCAATATGCTTGTTATACTTTTGGATTTGCTTTTCATTTGCATTTTCAATAATGCAAAATTGATAGCATGTATCACACAGATCTTTTTTTGGCTTTTGAAATTCAATATTATATTTAGTGTTAAAAATATTGCGGCACATACATTCCTTTGCTGGTAAAATTTTATATTGAGTGCAATATGTTAAGTATAAATCATAAAGTTTCTTCAAATTTAATGAACCATCAAATTATTTTTTGTAGGAAATGCTTCGACAATAATGTGACTCAACTCGTGGAAACAAGTTAATATGGTTTTCTATACTTTGTTTAGTCATTTCAAGAACTTTTTTTTACAATGTTTCCCCCATTTTGTAGGGGCAGGAATACCAGTTTCAAGCTTATTTTCATGATAGTATGATATTTGCCTGCAGCTGATGTCTAATGTAGACAAATAAAACACCTTACATACACGATGTTTGACATTATCAACAAAGAAATTATAAAAATAAGTATATTTTCTTCTTGATTTACTTACTTCATTGGTCTGAGTCGTTTTTTTATCTAATCTTTCAATAGTTTTACTAAAAAAGTGTTGCTTTTCAATCTGAGACATTCCCCACTGTCCATTAAATAATATTTTTCTCTCGTCTTCTGAAATTTTCACGGAACACTTAAACTTGCAACAATTTCCACAATCTTTTTTATTTTTATTACTTTTTGGTTGAATAACCCTGCCTCTGATATTTATATATTCTTTTCCTGATTGCCTAAGTCGCTTTCTTTTTGACTGTTTCCAGTTATAACAGTTTGTCTTACGTTTTCTTGTTTTCCCACCGTGCGGAGGTAATCGCAGTTGAGCAGCAATTAAAGGATGTGTTGAAACATAGGGAGTAACCATGTAAGTAACCATGGGAGTAACCATGGTATTAGCTTGTTGTGGGTAAACTAAAAATAAAAATTAAACATAAAAAAGTTATGCAATGCAAATAGGTGAAAATAAGATAATTTTTTCCACATATGAAGCGATATTGATATATATGTGACATACACACACTAGTGTATATGTCACATATACAACAGAATCCGTAAGGTTCTAATAAGATAATAACACATTTCCTACAAAAATAATGTGCTGAATTTTTATTAATAACTAAAAAAAGCCGATTAGCACTAGAATATATAAGAAAATACCTGTATTTTGGTTTATTACTCCAAGATATACATTTATATTTTCCGCCATTTTAAAATTTTAAAGAGGAAATAAAAACGAACGTATTATTTAATGCGATTTATAAACAACTTTATTGGTTGTTGGAAATAGAACAAAATAATATTAATAACTATCGCTATTTTACACATAGAACAATCGGTTACACCTAATTTGACACTATTTAAATTTTTTTTTTCAATTTTACAAGTATTACAGCTAGAAAGAAAATATTAAAAAAAAAAGAGAAAAAGGTATAAACTCATTTTTTTCAAATTTGGAGATATAAAATAATTCTAACCTGACGTAGTGGAATCAAGAGATGATATTGATGAAAAGTTTTTAGCAAAAAATTCAGTTTTGTCTTTAGGTGAGGTGACAAAGTCTGAACCATACAAGAGAGGTGGAATTAAAAATTTGCCCTTATTATTAATACTATTAAAGATTCTCCAGAAGTCACGAGAGCCAAATTTTTGAGATAAGATACGAGATTTCAAGACCTGAGAATAGTGGGCTTTGCCGTTAGACAAAACCTTTTTACAATGGTTTCTAGCAGTAATAAACAGACGTCTGTTTTCTGGAGAATTGTTTTGCTGATAAATATGGAAGTAACTACTTTGATTGGCAATCGCAGCAGCACAGTTTGAGAAAAACCATGGAGGAGAGTGAGGCTTGACCTGGAATCGTTAAGAGGGAACAAAAGATTCCTTGCCAGCCTGAATCTATAAGGTTATGTAAGAAGCACATTTGTCGACAGGAAGGCAAAAGATTTCTACCCAAGGGCCATCACGAAGAAAATCACGGTAAGAATCCCAGTCAGTTTTACTGTAGTTTTAAGAGGCACGATAATAGGGGGATTCAGGTGATGAAGAAGAATGAGATAAAAATTTTAGAGAGATCAAACTGTGATCAGAAGCACCTAAGGGTGAATGTTGAGAAACTGAGTACTGACTAGGATCAAAAACAAGACATAAGTTGAGTAGAGAAGGTAAATGATTCGGGTTGTCAAGAAAGCGAGTTGGAAAGTTGACTATTTGAGTTAGGGATTGTGAAAGGCAAAAGTTGTGGGCTTTAATGCCTGCAGAATCACTGACACTAGAGCCAAGCCATTCAGAGTGGTGAGCATTAAAGTCACCAACAACAACTATATTGGCTGATGGATAAAGAGAGAGGGCTTGGTCAATATGATCAGAAATAACATCAAAAAGTGTGAGTGCAGTCTTGAGATGAAGGAGAGCAGTATAGAACAAATAGAAAGGCAATAGAGTGAAGTGGTGCTAAACAAAAGCACATGAAAGAATAGTCTGTGGATACAAACCTAGTTTCACAACAAATAGGTGAATTCTTACGAATGTAAATGCCCAGGCCCAGCATGTGGCTATTGGAGTCTTTACGAATCTTACGAAAGGAAGATAACCATCAACACTAAGATCGCAAGATGAGACAGCTAAACTGAAATTATTATCACAAAGAGCAAGTAAGTCTAATGAACTTAGCAAGAGATAAGACTCAACAGAAGAAAAGTTACTTCGAAGACCACGAATATTAGTGAATGATAGGTTTAGAGAACTTGGTGATGATGATGGTTTTTTGTGTTTTATAGTTTTTGGTACATTATTCATTTTAAAATTAGATTGAAGAACTTGACTCAAAGCATAGATAGTACTCAGAACGCCGTTTAATAGCCCAAGCAATTGCCTCATTACTACTAATAAACCCTAAGCCGTAACAAAGGGCTCCAAATGTGGCCTCCGCAATGCACACCAAAAGTACAAACAGGGACACCATCCATGCGCAACATGGCACTGTTAATACTTTGATATTTTTCAGCTGTTGATGGAATCAGCCTCTCTGAGACCTACCACAGAGTTCGGGAAACCTGACTACCAGCCGGCCTCAGAACCATAAAACTGAGTTTTAGAGCTGAAGTCTCATTAGGAGATAATAGAATGAGTTGCTTGGTCATAAAAACAGAGACACAAGCAAAACCCATGCATTGAGTCAAGAAGATCCAGCATTCAACATCCTAAACTTGAAACAATGTATTTAAAATACATCTGCGCCAGCCTAATAGATGAAGAGGGGTGCGAGGCTGGTCAACAGATAGAATCTGTTTACCCCTTAAATTAGAATAACTTAAATTAAAATGTGCATACTTCAACTACTTACTTCGAATATCGCAGTTTTTGATATTTTATAATAATGGTTCATCTTAAAAGATATAGATATCAATTAATTTGATATTTAAATCTTTCAAAGTAAAAGTATCAATCAATAACTGCGATATTCGCAGTTCGTTGGAATGAAATACTTCAACATACATAGGAACAACATACATAACAACGACATACCTATTGTTATTCTTTTTTGTTTTTGTTGTTGTTGTTGTTGTTTTATTGTATGAAATAATAATACGATGATGTTGTTTTAAAGATTGTTAAGTGATTCTCTCTAATGAATGTTATCTAAATATTATTTAGATTTTCAAATAGATTTCAAGAGGACAAAAAATGGTTGACATGTTTTGGAGTGAATTTGCTGTTATGAATGAATATGTAGATCGTAACTTTGAAAAAGACATTTTCACCACTGTGTTAAAAAATACCGAAAAACCTGCGAAACATGTTTTAAAATAAAATATATGCACAATGAAATGCACAATGAACAATGCACAATGAAATGCACAATGCACAATGAAAATTATGGATGATGGAACTGTAATACTCATACAGTGTATAGTCAACAAGGTTCCCAGTACAAATTTTGATGAATGATTGTAACTTAAAATAAGGCAAGTTCTTGCAATTAAAGAGCAGCCCGTGGAATGTGTTTTGACTGATAATAATATGCCCACGATAATAGAAAAAATGGACAAAGGGCCAATAATATAATTTTATACTATTATTACACATTCACCTGAAATAACAAGGAGTCTAACTAAAAAAGGAAAAAAAGTCAAAAAAGAAAATTTACGCCAAGCGTTAAAGGGAAAAAAATGATGTAGGTTAAATTTAAAAGATTCAGTAGATGAGAGCGGGGAGAAGAGGGACATTATAAAATATTTCTGCAATAATTTTAATATCGTTTTTATATAATGTATGTACTGTAACAATTTTTAATAAATGAAGCACCATTTATTAAAACTTGTTTGCTACAGTACATCAAATAAAAAAGAATTTTTTTTTTTTTTTTTTCAGCAACCATTTACAATTCAAAGTGATTTTTGACGTAGTCATATAAAATATTTTAAAATATTAAATACAAATCTTCATCGTATATAATAGTTACAATTCTAGAGAACCTGAAGAAGATAAAATCTTTTCATCAGTAACCTTTAATAAATAACAAGTGGATAATAGTTTATTGTTTGAAAAAATCAAGTAAAGACTTTTAATTGGCAATAAGTTCAATTATATTCTTTTTGAACTTTTGAGCGTTATTGATTTTATGACTCAGACTTTTAAAATGTTTTCATGGCATTGGGCCACGATAAGAAATTGAGAGTCTTGTAAATTTTGATATACGGAAAGGTTTTTGCAAATCTTCCTGTAGATCAAGTATTGTATTGGTTTGATGTTTTAGGAAAAATATTTTCGAAAACCTTTAAGGTTTTTTTAAACTGGTGTTGGAACATAAGCTGTGTGACTTTAAATATATTTATTTCATAAATATTAAAACAGTCCTCATGCTTCTAAGAAGATAAAATAAATAATTCTTGCTGCGTGATTCTGTTGCTTGATGAGACATTTGAGTTTAGAATTGTTTGTACTACCCTATTATTATAGTATTGCCATAATATAAGTAACTATTGATGACTGCAAAATATAGCTGAGTTAGTGTAGATTTTTCAAAAGGTTTTTATAAAGTAGGTTTTTATATAAAACACCAATATTTCTTGAGATTTTATTCCAAATATATTTATTATAATCTCTCCAGGATAAGTTTTCATCTATTGAAACACTAAATAATTTGTTTTTGAAAGAACGCCTAAAAATTTTAATTTAAATACTTTTATCAAATACAAGAATTGCTCACATCTAAATGATGCCAAAATAATAAAAAACGCTATTAGGAGAAAGATATTGTCAATAAAGAAAATATCAACAAATTTTACTCTTTTATCAATTCAAAATCCAAACGTCACCATTCTGTTGCACCACTTGCAAGTTCTGATGGTTCCCTTTGTTTAAACGATTGTAAAAAACGCGTATTTTAAACAACTTTTTTGCCTTTGTCTTCATCACTGTCAACGGTGTTAGTCTTCCATTAGTTTTTCCATCCCATCAAAAATCTTTGAGTAACGTATTATTTCTATATGATTCTGTTGTTTCATTACTACAAAAACTCCCAGCAAAGTTTTCCAAATCTCCGGATGGTTACCCTGCAATATTTTTAAAAATCAATTGCAACTACCATTGCCATTTCTCTTTCTATTTTGTTCGAAATATCAATGACCACTAATACTATACCTAAAATTTGGAAACCAGCAATAATTTGTCCAATATTTAAGAAAGGCAACCCTTTTCTACCAAATAACTACAGACCTAATTCAATGACCTGTATCATTTGCAAAGTTATGGAACCAATCATTGCTAAAACCATAAAAAACTATCTGTTAGATAATAACTATTATTCTCAATATCAATTCAGTTTTATAAATCGCAAATCCACATGTTCACAAATGCTGGCAACATTAAAAGAATGGACTACTGCCGTAAATAACAAAAAAGTAGTTGATATCATCTATATTGATTTTGAAAAAGGTTTCGAACTGGTAACTCATCCTAAACTAATCTTCAAATTGCAATACTATGGATAATTAAATACGATCTATTTAATTGGATTAAAAAATTTGTAGCTAGTCGCTTTCAATGAGTGCGTGTTGGTACCTCATATTTTGAAAACACTCCAGTTAAAAGTGGGATACCACAAGGAACTGTACTAGAACCTATATTGTTCTTAATATTTATTAACGACATAGTTATTGCACTGACTGTGGCATTAAGCTGTTTGCAGATGATATTAAGTTGTATCAATCGAGAAATGATTACAACAACATTGATCTTGTAAACACTTTTAAAAGTATCTTGGCATGATCCAATGATTGGCAACTAAAAATAGCAACCAACAAATGTTTTCATTTATGCTACGGAAGATATAATATACCTACTCATCCTTATTCATTAAACTCCGTTATCATATTGAAACTGTTTATTCAATTGAGGATATTGGAATCACCATGCCTTTTGATACAAAGTTCTCTAATCACTGCTCTCGTATTTCAAACATAGCATTACTTTTAAAATTCTTCATCTCTAACAATTCTCAATTTTTGTTTAAAGCTTACAAAGTTTATGTACGGCCTGTATTAGAATGTTGCATCCTAGTTAAGAACCCTCATCTTTTAAAAGATATAATTTGCGTAGAAAAAGTTCAAAAATGTTTAACAAGAAATGTCTTTAAATGGTGTCATTACATACACTGATTACTTATCAAGACTTATTATTTTCCATCAAGAATCTTTTGAGTATCGCAGAGTTAAATTTGATCTTTACATGACTTATAAAACTGTACATAATCTCGTTGATTTACCATTTAGATTTTTTTACTTTTTGCAAATCGAAATATTTTACTTGAAGTCATTCAAAAAAGTTCACTCCATGTAATAAATACATTAATGATACTAGAAGATTTTTTTAAAACGAAAGAATCATTAACGTATGGAACTCACTTCCTGACCACATAATGAACTCGCCCTCACTGTCAGCATTCAAATCGAATTTTAAAAAGTATGATTTAAATTGTCGCGCAATCTACTAACTTTTCATTTTCTCAACTTCACATTTACTTATATTGAATTTTTAATCAACTTCACATTTACTCATATTGAATTTTCTTTTTTGTTTTTTTTTTGTGTTACATAAGAGTAATTTAGTAATTACCTGTTTCACCATTTTGTATTTTGTACATTTTTCAAATACAAATAAATAAATTAATTAACTGCAGGATATATATAAAATTGATTATTAATTATTGATTATGAGTTTTATTTCGTTCGCTCATTTTTAAGCATTGAATATAGGTTTATTCGAATATATTTCAAAGCAATTAGTGACAAATTTTATTGAAGATAGTAAAGATTGATATTTTAAGTTGAAAAAATATTTGAAAAGTTTTAATTAATACATTTACAGTTATATGAGTCGTATATTTTGAAAGCGGCTCAAGTCACTTTCTTTTTAAACAGAGATTCTAAAGGGTGTGCTTTAACATATCGTCAGCTCGGAATATTTCGTATCATTAATTTATTAAAATTATATATAAAAATGTAATTATTTAATTTATGTAAATTTAATATTATGTTAATGAAAAAAATTCTTTTTGTATAACGTTATATTGTAATGTTATATAAAAATATTTTTATTTACATAACTTTAAATTTACATAACTTAAATAACTGTATATTTATATACAATTTTAAAAAATTTTTAAGTGTCATCCACTTGTGTTTCGTGCTGACAATATACCGTTAACTAGCAAAACTTCCTTCCAAAATATCCCAATAACTTTCAACACAATTGGTTTAATTTATTTACAAATGAAGAGAAAATGTTATATTTTATTCATTGTTATCAATAAATTGATTTTTTGAAAAGTTAAGGGATCTAGGAATTTTTGTGGGAAGAGGGGGGGATATGTTGACATTTGTGTCTCCTAAAAAAAAAAGTCCGCAATTTCTAAGATATTTTAGGATTCTGGTGGGGAAGGGGATGCATACCTCATAACCCCCTTCCCTGGATCCGTCACTGATGGATTTTTGATGGATCCGTCACTGATGGACTTCCAGGATCCGTCACTGATGGATCCGTCACTGAAGTTTTTGGCAAAAGTCCTTTTTTTCTAGTTTTTTATTACAAGCTGTAAGTTATTAGTAATACTTTCAAAGATTTTTTAATATTTTTTTCAAGTAAAAAATAGGCTAATGTTTTGACTTCAATGATGCGTAAAAATCACTTTTTGCTACTCTTTCTCTGTATTTGTTTATTCATTCTTCATATTTTGAAGGATGAATACGAACAGACCAGAAGGGTTGCTGCCTCTTTAAAAAAAATTTTGTGTTTGATTTTTCCTGTGTACCTTTATTTACTTCATAAAAAGTAAATAATAAAGTTTTTTTTAAAACTTACCATAATCTATAAATTTACCCCAGTAAACACACAAACGTCTATTAAAACAACGTTTTGACAAAACGTTTAGATTTGGTCGATTATCCGTTTAGAATGAAATCCAGTTTAACGTTTAGAAAACGTCCATAAAACGTCTATATTCAAACGTATTTTAAACGCCTTCTATAGGATTATTATACGTATATAAAGCAATGGTAACTAAATTAAGCTAAAATGCATCAAAAATAAAAAAATAAATATTCAGTTATTAAACCTCTTGATTATTGCAAATATGAATACCTACTGTTACACAATCATACTAGTATTTACAAAATGAATTTAAACTGTTTATAAAACTTCCCAAAAAAATTCTTGCAGCAGGACTTTCATTACGAGACCACCAACTCATATTTTTTAACTGTGTCAATGCCGCCATCAGTATTTCTAAAACATAGGAGTCCATTGATTTGATTGCATTTAGGAAGGTAGATTGTTGCGATTAGAGCATTTTAACTTTCATGGATTAAAATGGCGCACCCGACACTCGTTTATTATTTATTTGTCTGTCGTTTTGCTTTCAGTTGTTGTAAGAAAGTGAATCTTAAAAACGCATTTAAGTCTAATTTAATTATTTAGCCCAGCGCTGGCCAGAATTTTAGACGCGAGAGCCGCATAAAAATAATGACGTGTACCGTAGAGCCGCAATAAATATGTTGCTATGCCAACTTCATCTTTAAAAAAAATAATTGGCGAATGTAAATTTAGATTTTTTACAAATCAATATTTTGATTTTTTAAATGGTTTAAATTTTAAAATTGTACTTTTATAAAAAAACTATTTAGTTTTTTTTACAATAAAGAAAGTAAAAGCTATTCTTTAAATGTAAACTTGGCTACATAAAATCTGATTCCTTTTTATTCACATAAGAAAACCATTTGTAAAAAAAATTGAGAAAGCATCTCTAAATCATTTTTTTTTTTTGAATTAACACAACTACAACAACCATAAATTTTCTTATAAAAATAATTGAAAGCAAGATATAAAAATCTAAAGATAAAAGGTTTCTTTGAGAAAAAAAAATATTTTAAGGTGGCTCATATAGAAAAAATACTTAATTTAAAAAAAAAATTTGAATTTTTTTTTAATATACCATTTGATTCGAAATTTATAATTCTTTCAGAAAATATATACATTTTGCATAAAATACTTACTAATATTACCTTACTTAAACTTTTTTATTGGTCAGTTTCATTTTTTTGCTAATAATTTCTATTTATCGGAAAACTTTGGTCATGATTTTCATAGCTTTTTAATTTTATTATTTTTTTGAACTTCAAAACATGATATCTCGAGATTAAGAAAAGCTTTTTGGCTGAAATTTTTAGTGTATGTTCCTTAATCATTAAGATTTCAGATGTACTAAAATGATCAACTAAGAATAGTTTTATAAATTTTTATAACACAACACCCGTTTTTTATTACGTAAAAATTTGTGATTTTTTTAAGTATTGTGTCCCGTTTTTGATATTTTAATTATTTTTTTATTCTTTTAGTAGAAATGAATGAAAACAATGTAATGAAGCTATGACCAAAAGGTTTTTGAGTTTGAACCAAAATTAATCAAGAAATATTGTTTTGAATTTTTTTTAAATTTGCGTTTTTTACCTCTGATTTTGTTGAAAGTTGCCTAAAATATAATTTATTTACAGTTTTTTTAATGAAATTTGAGTTTCTTATATCATCAAAAATAAAATAAAATATATATGAACCGTTGCAACTTATTCTATTAGGAAATTTTTTTTTTCTATATGAGCCACCTTAATGTATATGAACTAAACTTGCTTTTATTCAAATTGAACTTGCTTATAATCACTTAAGAGCCATTTTCTGATAAAATTAGGCAAAAGTACTGTCGGCTCAAAAGTGATATCCTTTAATCGCCATCAATTTTAAATTCAGTAATGCTAATAGGTTGAAAAAGAAGCCTGTAAATTTTTTTTTTTTAAATATTTCTAGTTCCTGAGTTATGGTCGGTCAAACTTTTGCCCTTTTAATACTTGGAAAGTCACTTTTGGGGTTTTATGATTTTTAAACTAAGGTTAAAAGCAATGAGACCACTGTACCCTAAGTTTCTTTTCATATTATGGAAGTATAGGTAGAACTTTAAAAAAAAAATCAAAAAATCTGAGGACAACCCTTCCTTTGTCTAAAAATCATAAGCTGAAATCACACATTTTTGAATTTGGGGCCTACTTTAAATGCATTTATCTCGGAGCGTAAAAAGTGCCCGCGACTTATCTTACACTTTTTTGAAAGAGTATCTAATTGTTATTTGAATGGTTTAAAGAAACTGAGAGGATATTGTTTACAAAAAAACTTATGAGTCATCAAAGTGTAAAAAAATGTTTTAATTAGCGTTCAAATATCAGCCATTATGGGAAATGGGAAAGGTCCCAAGATTGAAGATACAGATTTTATATTACTTCATATTACAATTTTTTTAATGCAAAAAAAAAACTTAGGGGGTAATATTTCATTGTTAAAATAACTCCACCACAAAAAGTTAAATTTTTTATATATTAAAAAAAAAACCCGAATGTAGCAGCAGAATCAATCAATTTATTATATGATGTCCTTATCTTATTATGTCATTTTTTGCGTCATAAATCAGTTATACATATCCTATATCTTTGATTTTAATGCATTGTTGCTCGAAATGTTATTTGGGCTTTTTCAAATTGACCATCCATTAACTTATAGTCTCCAGACTGTTTTAACGGTAAAGGTGGTAGAATTCCACAAATGATTTCACTGTCTTTGTTTTTATAACATCAGGAAAAGCTAGCCATTTAAAAAGTTTCTTGATTGCAGAAGCCTACTTCATACAGCTCACCGTGTAAAACCATCACTGAGAACCTAATATGAGTAATGATTTTTCTAATTTGAAAAATAGTTTGAAAAATCTGATTCTCATTTGACAAAAATAAAACTTCGTTTAAATTTAGTGACACATTCAATATGATCAAATAATGTTTAAAAAAAATGTTTTTATTTAAATGAAAAACATTTATTTTAAACATTGAATAAAAATGAAGTACCTCATTTATAATCCCAGGATACCTATTGCCCATATAAATAACAACAATCCAATCGTTTTCATGCCATGCACCAGATAAATCAATGGCAATGCTTATAAATTCCTTTTCAAATTCTTTATTTGCTATTTCTTCTTGATC
The DNA here is from genome assembly GCF_038396675.1 of Hydra vulgaris. Taxonomy (NCBI): domain Eukaryota; kingdom Metazoa; phylum Cnidaria; class Hydrozoa; order Anthoathecata; family Hydridae; genus Hydra; species Hydra vulgaris. The sequence continues at coordinate 3,953,647 of NC_088925.1, read as the reverse complement.
TACAAAAAGAAAAATTTAAATATTTATACAAACACTTGTACAAATATTTATAATTACAAAATAATATTAAAATATATATTAATGAGAGCAGATATAAAAATTATTACCTTGATCTGCTGTCTCTTCTTCTTCTTCGTTATCCACATTAGTACTACCAACATCTATTGGTTCATTTAATCTGTTGTCTTTTTTCAGCCTGCTCCAACGTGAAAATAGTAATCTTATTTGCTGAGTTATTACGTATTCTGAAACTTGAAGCTCTTTTCTTATCAAAAGGTGCACCTGCTCCGGGCTAAACTTTTTTCCAGATACTTCACCTTCCATAAAGAGTTTATATAATATATCTTTTTGTCTCATACTATACCGGAAGGTCCTGCGTGTAGGTAAAGCCCAACCTTTAACATATTTGCTAATGTCAGAAGATTCTTCTTCAAATACCTCCTGTTGTGAGTTTGGTTTATAACTATATAAGTTTCCATTCCTGATTTTAAAGTGCTGATACTGTGTCTTCCCGACATCATGTGTTCTTCTAGTTCTTCTGATGTATGGAATGATCCATTACAAATTGGCTCAGAGCAAAAGTGAAACAAATTTAGTGATCTATCTTTGCGAAACTTATCCTTCATATTGCTTTTAAAAACTCTTGTTTTCTTGTCAGTATATGGGTGTGTTAATCACTATATGGGTGTGTTAAAAACATTTGCAGATCAAAATTAACATTAGAATATTCTTGTTTAACTCCATTGCCAACTGCATAGTACCGCCACATTGTCATTTAGTTATGAAAGAACTCAAACGAATGATACTGACTTATTTTAGCTATTTTTGTTCCGCTCAACTTGCTTTTGCCCTTTATAGTGGCAACACCAACAGCACAATTTTTCAGCCCATGTCCGTAATGTAAAGCAGTATAAATGTCCTCTGCACACATCAAATTGTTACCAGCATCAACAAAGCTACGATTCAATGACTTTGCTCCGGCAGCTTTTCAGTCGCACTGATCCTTGCCACGACAAGGTTCGTTATAATCGTAGCGCTTAAGCTGTATTTGGTTATTTTGCTCAACATAAAAAGAGCTTCCATTATAAAGTTGCCATGGTACGATAAAGCATTGTCAGATTTTGCAAAGAGTTTATTAACACCTGAATTGTCATGCTCAAACTTCGGAAGAACTAATTGGGCAATTGATAGTGTTTCCTTGCTCACACCTATAAAGAGCTGTAAAATACACCTTTTTATATAAAATGTTGTTTTTCTTAGAGAAGAAAATGTCTACATGCAGTGACATCCTCTTTTTTCCAAAATATTCTTTTTGACCTTCTCTGAATTTGGATGGTAGAACTTTTTAGCAATAGTCTTTCAACCAAAATCCAGTTTCTTCATCAAGACTTTCAAAAGCAAAAACTTTGGCTTTTTTCTGTTGACAATCACGCATTAAATGTTTTTTATAATCAATGATATCTTTTTCAGCAATTTCAATATCGTAAATAGTATCCTCGTCGGCTGAATTATTTGATGCTAATCTTTTTATCTCAACTAAGGATTTGTTTAAATTTTCACACTCATAACAAATCTCATCATTAGGTGCTATTGAAATCTATTGCAATTGCTTGTCGGTTAAATCACTCAAAGCAAATATTGGGCAGTGGGAGATAGAATTAGGGTAGGTCGCAATGCAGTTAAACTGGAAATTAGTTTTGTAATATCGTTTGCTGCGTTCAAATAAATTACACAGCTATTCTATTCTGGTACTTTAAAGATAAATCTTGCAACATAAAGAAACCATTCATAGCTGCAGCAGTAATATCATTCAGTCCCGCTAAACATTTTCGTTTAGATGGTTTAACAACATGAAGTATTCGCCACAAACTGTTTTCCGATAAAGGAGAGTAGTTCTCACCTCTGCAAACTTCATTATAAAATGCAATTGTATGACTCATTTTAGCTGTCAAAACTGCACGAGATATTTTATATACAACATTTGAGTCAAACTTAATTTTTGTGACTCCATATGCAACATCTTGAAGAAGGTTGCTGTTAAATATGAAATCAAGAAAATGTTCAGCTTTTTTTCAGTCTAGTCGATTTTGCGTAATTTCCTTTCGACAGGAATAGTTATACCTAAGTTAGCATTCTTCATTTTTCGTGCCTGGTCTATCTTGTATTTGGAGCACCCAAAAACTTTCATAAGTAACTTCTTAGTATATTTTTCATGTTCAGTTAAACACAGAACAATATGTTTACCCATAGAGTCACTTTCTTCATAAATTTTAACAAATTTTTTCAGATCATCAGGTACTGCATCGTTGTCTGAAGTTTCCAAAGATCTATTTAAAACAATTGAGATAAAGTCTTCACTCTGATCTGGGGCAACAGCTTCAGCGAACCTCTTTGCAAGCTGTACCTTGGCTCTTTCAAATTTTCTTCGTAAATTATTTTTGGTTCCATTGCTGAGATCAGCTATCATTTTATTCTTTATCTGAAACTCAAAAGGGCGAGTGGAGTGCTTCTGATAGGTTGTTACCAGTAGATGTAGCACCTTCAACCTTTTCTCCAGATGATAAAATTTCTTTAGGCTCAAAATCAAAATCGGTTTTTTTAACTCTTTGTTAGTGGCAATACTTGTTTTAGTTTGATTAAGAATGCGCTCTGACTTAAGGTTATTGTAACAAAATACGGAACCTACAGGAACATTTTTGTTGTAATGTTTTGAAACATTTGTTGACATATTTATTGAAACACTTCTAACAGCTGGTGATTTTTTACCAACACTTAGTTCATGTATTGGATGACAGCATCTTCTTGGAGGAACCCAGCCAATACCTTAAATTTTAACAAAAATCAAAATTTGAAATATTTTTTTTAAAGGTTTAGTAATTAAATTTTGTTGTTGTTGAAATACGGTTGCAAACAAATTCTTACCAAATCTATGGTAAGGACATATATAGTCTTTATCAGAAAGTGAAATGCACCCTCAGTTTTCTATAAGAGACTTTTCTGTCCATTCTGTCTCTTGGTGCGCCTTTAAAACCTAAAAACATAAAACTTATATATTGTGCAATGTAAACTGAGGGAATTAAACAACAATCGTTTTACACTACTATATGATGCTAACGGGTTTTTTTTTTACAACTTCTAAGAGCATTTTGTTACTTTAATTTTTTCAAAGTGTGCTTTGACATCCAAAGTCAGATCTTGTATCTTGAATAACCTTTTTTCGTTGAAACGAGGATATGGTCCACACTTGACATCATTAACTTTGCAAACATTTTCAACAACAACCTCTTGCTCTGACATTTTGCAACTAAGTGTTTTTTTTTTTAAATTACAATTAGCATAAAATGCTCATTCTCTGTTCTGAATAATTCAGAAGTAAATGTTCAATAAACATCAAGTTAAAAATGTTTACTGGAAAAAAAAAAATTTCAAGTCCACAATGGTATAAATGAAAAACAAAACAAAACAGATTTAGCATCATTTTGATGTAAAGTTATTTCAACAATGTAATATTACCCCCTAAGTTTTTTTTTGCATTAAAAAAATTGTAATATGAAGTAATATAAAATCTGTATCTTCAATCTTGGGACCTTTCCCATTTCCCATAATGGCTGATATTTGAACGCTAATTAAAACATTTTTTGACACTTTGATGACTCATAAGTTTTTTTGTAAACAATATCCTCTCAGTTTCTTTAAACCATTCAAATAACAATTAGATACTCTTTCAAAAAAGTGTAAGATAAGTTGCGGGCACTTTTTACGCTCCGAGATAAATGCATTTAAAGTAGGCCCCAAATTCAAAAATGTGTGATTTCAGCTTATGATTTTTAGACAAAGGAAGGGTTGTCCTCAGGTTTTTTGATTTTTTTTTTAAAGTTCTACCTATAATTCCATAATATGAAAAGAAACTTAGGGTGCAGTGGTCTCATTGCTTTTAATCTTAGTTTAAAAATCATAAAACCCCAAAAGTGACTTTCCAAGTATTAAAAGGGCAAAAGTTTGACCGACCATAACTCAGGAACTAGAAAAATTTAAAAAAAAAATTTACAGACTTCTTTTTAATATTACAAATAACGCAATATGCAAAATTGAAAATGATTGAAAGATATCACTTTTGAGCTTTGCCTGGTTTTCTCAGAAAATGGCTCTTAATACCATAAATTACTAAAAACTGCAAAATATAAAAAATAAACGACTACACAATAAAAAAAAAATTTCAATGAACTTCAATTAAGTTCAAATTACTTTTATTTTTACAACTGAAAAATATCTTTTCATCATTCAGCAAAAAATTAGACATAACAGAGAGAAATCTTTTTATAAAATCAGTTATTTTTTGTAAAAGACCATTAGAAAATTCTTCTTGTATAAAAACTTGCACAATTTGCTATAAATTTATTAGACACTAAGATTTTCAACATTACTGGTAAGTTTTTTAAAATCTGGTTTCATGCTTGTAGTTGATATTCTAAGCAACTGTAACAAATGTTCACTAGATAGGTTGGCATGATACTTTGATTTAACAAATTTCATAGTCGAAAATAGAGATTTACATGTACGTGTTGAACCAAAAATTGAAATAAGTTTTATGCTAATCCTTTTTAGTGGAGATACTTAACTTCAGGAACCATTTTCCAAAAATCTAATAAAGCTAGTGTTTTATGCAGCATTTGAAGATTTTGATCTTCTTGAAGATTTAGTAATTTTATTTCAAATTGAGATGTTTCTTCAAGTATATTTTCTGGCATTGGACTACCATCACTAATAATATCAATTAAAAAAAGGTTTACTAAAAATGCTAATGATGATTTAAGAGCATACAAATCTTTAAACCTGTTTTGAAAGTCTTCGAATAAATTTTGTAGTTTTTCCTGGTATGATTCAATCTTATGATCATCATACTGAATTGTAGGATTAGGATTATGAATCATCTTCATTTGAGGAAAATGATTTTAAGGTAGGAAAAAGTTTTTAAGATAAGATCTTTCTGAAATAGAGAAATTTTTTTTGGAAAACTTAATAAACTGAGCAAGATCAGATACATTTTTTTCTTTACCCTGAAGCGACAAATTCAGATTTTGTAAATGATGCATTATATCAGTTAAAAATAAAAGATCTTGCAAAAAAATCACAATGTCAAAGATTTCAAATGTCTTCTGCTTTTCAAGCAAAAAACATTTTATTGGTTCTAATAGTTCTACAAATCTATAAAGAACCTCACTACTTGAAAGCCACCTTACAGCACAGTAAAACAACAAGTCACTTGGTTTGTCAGCAAGATCCAATTCACTAATGAAATTTTTAAACTGCCTGTGATTTTTTGCATTATACCAAATATAATTTACAATCTCCCGCACTGATTTAAAAACAATTGGAAAATTAAAATGTTTTGCTGCTAAATGTTCTTGATGAATCGCATGTTCTTAGGAGCAATGGCTTTCAACAGAACAGTGTCAAGGGTTTCCTTTAAATCGTTCCACGAGTTGTGTCTTTTAGCTCAATAAAATCTAGCAACTCTTCTTTCACAAGTACATCTGATTTACATATCTAACAAATACTGTCATTTGAGGTTTATCATGAATATCTGTTGATTCATCCAATGCGAAACTGAATGCTTCACAATTTTTTAAGTCATTTAACAAATGCTGTTCAACTTCAACACTAATTTCAGATATTCTACTTTCAGTTGTATGTCAAGAAACAGAAATATTTGAAATTTACCTTTGAATTTTGCTATTATTAGGATCTAAAACTGAGATCACATCAAAAAGATTATGTTTTACAAACTCTCCATCGGTGTAAGGATGTTTACTTTTTGCGATGTTCCAAGTTATAATAAAACTTGCTTCTGTTGTAATATTTGATTCTTTGATAGAAAATGAAATATTCATTTGTTAATTTTTTTAAATATTGTTTTAAGCAGCTCGATTTTATTTTTTCTACGACATGAATTTATTGGGTATTCTTCAGAAAAACACGTTTTGTTTCATAGTGACGTTTTAAGCAGCTCAAACACATGTTTTGTTTCATAGTGACATTTTAAGTAGCTCGATTTCATTTTTTCTATGACATGATATTATTGGGTATTCTTCAGAAAAACACATGTTTTGTTTCATAGTGACGTTTAACATTACATGACTTATAATGAGCTAGTTCATTATTGCAAATTAAACACATAGGTTTAGGTACGCGGAAATTGCGATTTATGGAACCGATTTTTGTGCTAAAATTTTGTGACTCGTTTTTTTCACTTCTTTTTAGGCAGCGTGAGGTAGACGAAGTTTTGTGGGGTTTCTTTTTAGAAACATATATACACATAGATACTTTTTTGAAAGAAGAAAAGTTAATCTTGATTATTTACAGACTTTTATGTATGGTTACTGAATTTTTTCATGGATTATTTTGCTCCAGAATATTTAGTTGATGTACTCACATTAATTTGTAGTCGAAGAAATGTTGATCCCGCTTTTTTTCTTTTTCTAACACATTTATATATGTATTGTCTATGTACATGCCAAATTTCAACGAAAAATAATCGGTAGCAGATAGTTTAAAATGTGTTATATTACATATAACACTTTTTTTAGGTAGCCTAAGGCAAACGTTTTTAAATGTGTTTTTTATTAGAAACATATATAAAAATAAATTATTTTAATAAAGAAGAAAGGTTGAGCCTAATTTTTATATAACATTTATTTATGGTTTCTATACTTTTTCATGGATTATTTTGCTGACAATTTTACATGAAAATTGTGTCCCTGTTCTCACAATAATTTGTTGTTGAAGGAATGTTGATCCCGCTTTTTTTGCAAGTTAACCTATTTTTTACATCTATTTTCTTTTCACCTGCCAAAAATCAGCAAAAAATATTTGGTAGCAGATAGTGTAATTAGTTTAGGACTTTTGGTACCTAAATTCGGTTTTTCTGTTGTTGTTTTTTTGCTAATACGGGAGCGGACGGAGGGGACATTTATTTAAAAAAATTGTAATATTGTGTTATTTTGATTTTCATTATTAGATTAGATAAATGGATAATTTAACTAAAAATTATCTGGCTTCTTTAATGAATAGTAAGTTTAATATTATTTTAAATAATAAAAATATTATTAACTATTTTTAAATCAAAACAATAATGATAAATACTATTTATTATGCATATGTTTATTTAAAATGTAAAACTTTATTATTTCTTTTTATGTAACATTTAAAAAAAGAATAATGTCCACTGACTCAATAATCTTTTTATTTAAAAAAAAGCATGTATCACTGACACATTAATCTATTTTTAAATGATACATAAAAAAAAGATTAAGATTTTATTTATTTATCATAAATTTTTTTATTTGATTTAATCTGACACTGTCAGATTAAACTGTCGATTTTGATTTGATTATTAACTGATCAGTTGACGATTTTATTAAGACAAATCTTATACTTAATTGATTTAACTTAACAATAAACTTGTTCGTGTTTTCCAAATATAATAAAATATATTATTATTATTATCAATTTTTTATCATTTATTGAATTGTGTACTTCTTTAAAAAATAAATTCCAATTAATTCATGAAGTTTTTTAAATTATGATTATTTCTTAAAGTGGTACTATTGTAACCATATATATATATATATATATATATATATATATATATATATATATATATATATATATATATATATATATATATATATATATATATATATATATATATATATATATATATATATATATATATATATATATATATATATGTATATATATATATATATATATATATATATATGTATATATGTATATATGTATATATATATATATATATATATATATATATTTATATATATATATATATATATATATATATATATATATATATATATATATATATATATATATATATATATATCTGTGTGTGTGGTTACAATAGTATGTAAATGCATTTTCTTAATTTTTTTAATTATTACATTTTCATTGCTAATAACTTACTGTTGAAAATTTCAAATTTTTTTGTGTAATTGTACAATTTTATTGTTATCTTTAGTCCAATTAATACAGCCTACCACTGGTAAGTTTGTATAGCATAATTTTTTGTAATGATTATAAAACTCCAAATAAGAATGTATGCTTTACTTTAGTTTATATTTTTTTCAATCTTACCTCCTTTCAACACTTGCTAAATGTATACATTTAGTAATTTTAAAAGCTAGTACTTTTTGATCTGTAAATAGGTTTAATACCAATTTCAGATTCATAAATTGCTAAATTTATTTTTTTAATTACAATTTTTTAACTTTAGTTCCATCTTCAACTGTAACAAGTGGTAAGTTTAACAATTATTACTTTTTAATGTGTCTCTGTATTTCTCGAATATTACAATATTTTTTATTGCAACTTTTTAACTTTAGTTCCATCTTCATCTGTAACAAGTGGTAAGTTAAACAGTTATTACTTTTTAATATGTCTATGTATTTCTCGAATATTACAATATTTTTTATTACAACTTTTTAACTTTAGTTCCATCTGCATCTGTAACAAGTTGTAAGTTTAACAATTATTACTTTTTAATATGTGTATGCATTTCTTGGCAATTACAGTATTTATTTTTGATTGAAACTTTATTAATCTTTAGTGACTTCTTCCCCTGCTACGA
>NC_088925.1:3860000-3940000 GCF_038396675.1 Hydra vulgaris | reverse complement strand
CTAAAATTCCTTAAACTAAACACAGAAGAAAGACATTTGTACTTGGTTTTATTGTAGCAGCCATAAGTGTTAGAGATTTATCCTTTAACCTTTTATCTAGACATGAGAATCCTTTTAAATTTATTTTAACATATAAAATGTCACAAGATCACGTTGAATTATTATTTGCTTGTATTCGCGGCAAAAATGGTTTCAAAAACAATCCAGATGCGCGCCAGTTAAAATCTGCTTTGAAGAGAATTTTTTTAAGAAGCTCTATCATAGGATCAAAATTTAGCAACTGCCTTACTTTTGACCAAAGATCTTTTGGCTCAATCTTTTTATTAAAGTGGAGTAAAAGGAGATCTCCTCTTGTTAAACAAAATACAATATCTAGTGAGGATTCTAACTATTTTAAAGACCTTGCTGGTTGTCTTTCATCAGTCTCTCTTCAATTTATAAAGAAGCTATACTTGGATATATTGTAGGGTTCATTGTTAGAAAACTTCATAGTAAAATTATATGTCTGACTTGTGCCAATAGTTTCATTTCTCAGAAGACTTTTTCCACTGATCATGATTATTCTTTATTTTGCATTTCATCATGGCAAAGTTTTATAACTTTTAAAAATCGAGGTGGTTTAATCTTTCCATCCTGTAGCGTTTTAAAGATTGTTGAAAAATGTGAGCATGCTTTTAAAGTTTTGGTGTGTGGGACAGACTCTCATAATTTGAAAATATCTTCTAGAAAAAATCTTAAAACCGTTCTAGTTCACTTCATAAATCAAAAACTTGAAAATGAAGCGCTGTTTACTGAACTAAATATGCATGATTTAGAACATGAGATTTTAACTGAAGACATGCATTCTTCACAGCTTTTAAAAAAAACTATAGAGAAATATTTAACATTGCATCTTTACTGATATGGTCAGTTGTACACTAGTAATGAATTGCATAAAGGAAAGATTGAATTACGCCAACAGTCCAATAAGCTTGTTTTGTTCAAAGGTTTATGAAAAATAACAATAGTAATATTTAATATTATTTGTATGCTATTTATGCCAAAAAAGAAAATTACTTTTAAAAAAAATATTATTACTGAAAATTCCTTAACTGTAACTGTAAACTGTAAGTTACAGTTTTTTTAACTAATTAAAATTTTTTATTTGAAAACCTACACTAAAAATATATACCTATTTATATCAGCAACACTTTTGATTTCTTTCATAATGGAATATGTGTACTTTTATAACAATAAATCAAAGGTTTCCAACAGGGTACTTTTAAGTTACAGTTTTAAAAGTCAAAATCATATTTTTTGCCAACATATATCTGTATTTGCCAAGTAAAAATGTAATATCTTAGTATTATATAATAGCTTCTAACATTCTTTATCTACTAACGCTTTTAAATAGCTGTTTTTAAATAACAGTTTATAAATAAATATGTTCAATATTAATATATCCAATGTTTAAAGTTAACATCGCCAGAAATTTTTCTTCTTTGCTGCGGCTACCGGCAATACAACCTTCAAAAACTTGCTTCACATTTTTTTACGGAATTTATGTGAAGTTAAACATCTAGTTAATATATATCATTGATTTGGCAATCCCTGATTTAGCCAATAAAAACTAATTTTATTAAGAAGTTTTTTCATTTTGTTTTAATTATGCCTATTTTAACCGCGTGTCTTAAGCTGTTCATGGAAGTATAAACGTTTATACTTCCATGAGCTGTTACGTAAGTCTTCTGACCAATGGCTATATTACTATATTATAATATAATAAACGTTTGTTAAACGTCGATCAAACTTTTAGAATAACGACTTATATTAGTCACTATTGTAAACGTTTGATCGAGATTTAATAAACGTATATATTAAAAGATCTAAAGCGTAGATTTTCAATCTATAAATGCTTACGTTTAATAAAGGTCGATTAAACGTTTATAATATTGACTAATGTAAGTCGATATTCTAAAACTTAGATCGACGTTTAGCAAACGTATATATATAAAAAGTTTGAAATATACATTTCAAGTCGAGCGTCAATTTTTAGTCAATAATAGGTTGCTAAACGTTTTATCCATTTTTTGACCGATTTCGACTAAATTTCGACCAGTTCTTAACCAATCTGTGTTTACTGGGATAATATATATTTGTTATATATGATGCAGGAAATCTGTGGTGCTTTAACTAGACTAAGCAATGAAAGCCCACAGAGAAATATGAAACATTTCTTTAAAAAAACTTTTTATATAAAGGAGGATAAGTATAAAATAAAGAAAAACGATCATATATATGACGAACATATGCTCAGAATAAACACAGATTTATCTTAAGAAAAAATCTTTTATACAAATCATAGTCAACAGTAAATTTATCGTTAAAGTATACCTAAAACAAAACAGGACACATAAGTAACCATAAATCTTTTTTTATAATAAGTTAAACTTTTATATTAAATATAAAAGTTTAACTTATTATAAAACAAGTATACATATGCATTAGTATATCAATATTTAAAATAAACAAATATAAAATGATAGGAGGTATAAGATAAAGAAAAACCATTTTTGCTTTTGTGTAATTATAATTTATGTAATAGTAATAAACTTCTTCTCAGAATCGCGTTTATTATTACTGGTGTTTCGAAGACGCTCAGCACCATTACCTAGTTTATCCCGTCAGATAAACATCATCGTCATTTATACTTTACCCCGCGATTTATGTCTGCTTCATACTGCAGTAAAAAAGGACTTCACTACAAACAGCCAAAACCCTAACTACACCCGAATTTGTAAACCACTAATATTTTTAATGAAATAATATCGAAAGTAAGAAATGTGAATTCAATATCAAATAACATAACAAAATGAAAAATATTTAAACCAAAATATTAAGTATTATAACACAAAAATAAAAAATAAAACAAGCACTTAACATATCATTGGTCGAAAAACTTGTCGAAATAGATAAATATAGTATACACTATAATGATAATGATAAATAAATATAATATACACTATAATGAAAATGATGAATAAATAACTCGAACTAAATAACTAAATAAAAAGAACTCGAATCTTCTCTTCCAAAATTGTTTATTGAAAGTATAGAAATAGGTAGGGATAATGTTACTAAATTTTTAGGTGTTTTTATTGACGAAAATCTAAATTGGAATAAACATATTGCTTATTTAGGTAGTAACATATCTAAAAGTATCGGAATAATATACCGATCACGCCATTTATTGAAAAAGCCGCTACTCAAACAAATCTACTATAGCTTTGTTCAAAGTTATTTAAATTACGGTAATACAGTATGGGGTACTACCAATAAATACAAACTAGAACCTCTCTATCGTAAACAGAACCATGCTATACGAGTAATTAATTTTAAAAATAAAAAAGAACACACAAAGCCTCTTTTTGAACAGATGTCTTTACTAATATTGTTTGAACTAAATATATATAATGTTCTAAGTCTTAAGTATAATAGCAAAATGCAAAAAACTCCTTCAACCCAGTGGGCACAGGACCTAAATAAGACGTCTTTTGAACGTTCAAAAGACGTCCAAAACGTTCAAAAGACGTTTAAAAGACGTCTTTTTTACGTCCTGTGCCCACTGGGAATTTTCTATAGTCTTTATAAACAAAAGCCAGAGTATAAATACCTGTTGCGCACAAATAGTACCCTTTTAGAGCCTTCATGCAAAACTAAGCTTCATGTAAAACTGAACAATTTAAAATTACTTATCGCGCACCTCATATCTGGAATAAGTTTTTATTACTTAATCAAAATATTATTGACTTTGAAAACTTAAATGGCTTTAAAAAAGCTATTAAAAAGAGTATTTTAAAGTATAAAAATTTACTTACTGATTTTTTCTAAATTTGTTCACTGCCAGCTTCTTATATAAACTCTTATTTTTTAATATACTTTAGTATATTTTTCAAACATTGCGTTAGCAATAAACGTGGTAATATTAAGAAAAAGTAACGATATATGTTTGTGTAATTGTTATCTTACATTTTAATACAATTATAATGTAACAAGTCAACGTAAAAATTTTGTAAATATTTTTATTTTTCTATATGCATATATAATATATATTTGTATGACAATGCACTATGGTCGGAAACATCACTTTTCTTGGCCAAAAGTCAAAATGTTTACACTCACGAAATATGTTTTTGTTTTTTAAATCTAGTAGTCAAAACTCTAAAACAACCAAAAAATAACTTTGTTGTTGTAATATGCAATTCACCGTTATTCGGTGAGTCATCGAAGTTGAATTTGTTTGCTTCATTTGTTAACAGAATTGCATTTGGTGTTTTATAGTGCTTACTTCAATTGCTTGTTAAAGCTGAAAACAAAGCGTGTTAAATAAAAGTTTAAATGGAAAACAAAGGTGATGGTAAGTTTATTAATTTTGTAAAATATAATACTCAAAAATTGGATACTCTAAAAAATAAAATGACTTTTTCCAAAAGTCTTTAACATTTTGGAATTTATTTTATTTTTTAAGTTTGAGTAAGCTTAACACATTTTGTTTAGGAGTGTTAAGCATAAGATTAAAAGCCAAAATTACTTTGAAGTGTTTAGTTTTTGAAAATGTTTATCTCGATTTGCGGTTTTTGAGTAAATTCTTTTTTTTCAGTCGTCATTTTTTTACAGAATTCAGCAGTTTTTGATATTTGGTTGACCCAGCAGAAGAAAGGAAAAAATAAGGACACACTAATAAATTATTTTATACAAAAATGTGGAGCCTATAAAATTTCAGATGTATGCTATATTTAACAGAAAAAACACGCATGCTTAACAATAATTTGTCTGCAAAGTGTGAAAAGTGTCATAGAAGATTAGATGATTTTCAAATTAAATATTCTGGCTGGCTTTGTTCAGAAACTGTCATAAACTGGCAAATAAATTTAGAAATCGCTTCCACAGAGACTCAATGCACAGTAGAACTAAGACCAGATGAAAAAATTGTATCACTAACTGGACGCCCGCAACTTAAGTACTCTGAGAAATCTGAACGAAGTAAGAGGAGACAAGCAGCAAACCTCTCGATGTCAGAACACAACGAAACAAATTTGTCAGTTCAAGCAGCATCAATTTCGGCTCGAAAACACGGACAAGTGGATTTGGCAGTTGTTTTAAAAGAAAGCATCGAAAGTCCATCAAGACCATCCAAGATTAGGAAGCTATATGTCGATGATGTAAGAGCATCTATTGTAATGTCTGATGAGGAAGCGTTAGCATTTCTTCTCGAAAACAATTTTTCGAAGAGCCAATACTGTTCCATCCGGACTGAAAGTCCAATATGCCATGCAACCCAAACTGACTTTCTTAAAGGCACAGATTATAACAGCGTAAAATTTCATCCTATCGATGGAAATCTAAAGTACGGAATTAGTCCACTGCACTGCTGGATTAGATTTTTTGAGTTCGTACTACATTTAGGATGCAAGATGGAAGTAAAAAAATGGCAAATAAGATCGTATGAAGATAAAGAGGCAATTAAGAAAAGAAAAGAGTATATTCAGAATGAGTTTTGAAAAGAACTAAGTCTTCGTGTTGATGTTCCGAAAGCAGATGGTTGTGGTTCCACAAATGACGGCAACACGTCGCGTAGAGCATTTACGGAGTATGATAAATTTTCGAAAGTTTTAGGAGTAGACATCGAATTAATATTTCGAATGAGAATAATATTAATATGTTTATCTTGTCAACTTTTCCTAAATTCGGATAAATTTGAAGAGTATTGCTTTCAAACTGGTCAATTATATCAAAGCAAGTACCCCTGGTTGCCAATGACTCCAACAGTACATAAAGTTATAGTTCACTCAAAGCAAATAATGCAGAATACAGCACTTCCTGTTGGTTACTTCGGAGAGGATGCAGCTGAGTCACGAAACAAAATATATAAAAGCGACAGACTGCACCATGCACGTACGACTAGCCGCATTGATAATCTTTTCGATGTACATGTCTTGACACATCGGATCCATTAATTTCATCTCTTCGCTTAAATACACGTGTGCACCAAGGAAGCGTTTAACACTGCCTCCAGAAGTAAAGGAATTATTGTATTGTGAGGATATCGGTGAAACATGTGCGACTGAGAATTTAGAAAATATGGATGACGACGAGGACGATTATCCAGAACATCTGAAAGTGGAAAATACATTTTTGGATAATGAATTGTATTTAAATTAAAGAGTTTAATAAAATTTTAATATTTTCGTAAATACGTGTGTAAATCATATTTACAATTTCCAGAAACAACATATTTACTCGTAAGTATCGTATATTTTCTAATTTAGAACTAAAAAAATAAAAACTCAGAAAGAAAAGAAAAAAAAATTTTTTGTAAAAATTTTTTTTTTAAATTTTAATACTAAATGTAGATAATTTAAAAAAAAATATTAATTATTGTATTGTATACAAAAACACTTACAATATACTGCAAATTCAAATTCCAGTTAAAAATTCCGTTATTTTAAGTTTTAATAGTTTTGGCCAAGAAAAGTGATGTTTCCGACCATAGTGCAATATAAAGCGGTTCTTGATGATAAGACCTTTTGGTCTTCTGCAAGTTTCCCGCGTTCTTCTTACAGTAGGTATTACAGAAGTTTGTTTATTATTTATGTTTGTGATTTTTTATATTTATATGTATATTCAATCTTAACGAATCTTTATTATGTAATCACAAAAATGTATACTATGGAATAAAAATAAATTAAATATATATATAAAAAAAATATATATACACTACAATGATAAGTTCTAATAGAAAATAATTAAAACGCCACACCGCAAACGTAAAAAGCTTTATAAAATAAAACTTTATTAAAACCCTAATCTATAATATAAAAAGTAAATTATAAAGTTTTTTCTTACAAAAACTTACCATAATCAATAAACTATATAATATATATATATTTTTGCATTTAACTAAAATAAACCTAAAATTTATGTTCAGGTATACAGTAAACTCCCGGTTATTGGAACTGGTACTTATTTGAATTTCCCGCTTATTCGAAGAAATTTTAATTCCCCGCGAATTTTCCTTAACAAACCCATGCAAATACCCATCAGTTATTCGAACACGTAGTTATTCGAAATTTCGGTTATTCGAAACAATTTTTTACTCCCCTCGACGAAAACCCTGTCAGCCATTCGAAGCTTTTCTTTGTTTGATGATACCATTCCATTGCATTTCAAAACGTAACGTTACTAAGCGTTATCAAAATATTATAAACGAAATAAAGTTATTAAATATAATTAAAAATCGAAGACATTGCAAAGTAGTGCGTTAGAAGTTTCAACATGACATCTAAACAAAAGAAAACAGTTTTGACAATCAAAGAAAAATATCCTGCTCTTAAAGATTTAGAAAAAGGACTAACAAAAAAAAAATGTTGCAAAATAGTTCAGTGTTCCTCAAAACACTTTAACTTACTGGATTACGCATAATTAGCAAGTATTAGACAGGTTTGGTTTATTTTATCAACAGCCACCGACTAAAACCTTTCATCTAAAAGGTGAACGATGTGCAGGAGGAAAATTAAGCAAAGTTCGTTTAACAGGCTTAGCAGCAGGAAATGGGGTTGGTGAAAAGCTGCCTATGTTTATAATCGGAAAAGCAGAAAAACCACAATGTTTCAAAGGTGTCAAAAGCCTACCTTGTCACTACAAGTATCAAAATAATTTCTGGATGGACTCTAAAATCTTTACTGATTATGTAAGGAGACTTGACGCAAAGTTTAATGCTGAGGGTAGAAAGGGTAGGGTTGCACTAATCACAGATAACTGCCCAGCTCATCCTAATGTTGAAAATTTCAAAGCAATTGAATTAGTATTTTTACCACCAAACACAACCTCCAAAACGCAACCAATGGACCAGGAGTTATAAGGGCATTGAAGACTTTTTATTGCACAAATGTTGTGAGGCGTCAGATAAAATACGTCGATGCTGGTAAAACGACCCCAAATATCAACATTCTTGACGCTATGAGCATGGTGGTCAAGTCATTGGATGCTGTATCGACTAACACTGTAATAAATTGTTTTAGAAAGGCAGGCATCTCAAAGTAAATTCCGGTTGCAAGTATAAATGGTGAAGAAGATCCTTTTGAATTGCTTAAAGAAAACGTCAAAGAGCTTAGATCACGTGGCTTAGTAGAGAAAGATTTTGCTGTTGAAGATTACCTAAACATAGATTTAGATATTTGTACAAGCGAAGCAATCGCTATCACAGATCGAGAAATTCTGGATTCCATTTTAATCAACGATTGTACTGAGGTAGATGAGGAGATAGACGAAGATTCGAACGATTTGCCTCCCGTAAAGCCAAAATTATCAGAGGTTACACGTGCAATAGAGTTAATTGAATGTTGGTCTCTTTTTGAAAATAACGGCGTCGAAATCCGCCAATCGCTAAACTTAGTATCAAAGATGTTTGATAAACATTCTTTAGAGGCAAAAAAGCAATCAAAAATGGGCGATTTTTTCAAAAAATTGTGGATTTCTTTATTTTGGATTGTTTTTTTTAGAAGGTAAAAACTTAAACGGCATCTTATTCCAAAGTTTTTCTTCTTTTTTACTTTCTACTACTGTTAAAATTTAATAGCAACTTGAAGTTGGTCACTTTAAAGAAGATTTTCAGTTATTCGAACTTTCGGTTATTCGAAGTAAATTCTTGTTCCCCTTAGAGGTTTGAATACCCGAGAGTTTACTGTATTTTAGTTTTAAATAAAGTTTATCTTTTGTCAGGTGTCAGATATATGACCTGGAGAATGTTTTTGATCTAATGCGAGAAGAATAGCGCAGTTTTCTACCAAGTATAATTGGTTTATCACGCTCATTAGCACAAAAGGAAAAAGTAAAAGATTTTGCAATTCATCTTAGAATTAAAAAAATGTCAATTTGTAATAGTAAAATAGTTTACTGTAGTATTTAGAATAAAAAAGATTTAGAAAGTTAAAATATTTTAATTAATAGCCAATTGTTCATCGTGTTGAAATTTTGAGACTGAATTATTAAATCGATATATTTTCCTGCCATTTTCTAATCTTATTACAGTAGTTAGTTTTAGAATGAAAAAACTGCAGACAATTGATAATTTAAATGCTTATCTAAGATAATTGTAGGTAATTGGTAATTTAAATGCTTATCTAAGATAATTGTAGACAATTGATAATTTAGATGCTTATCTAAGATAATTGTAGACAGTTGATAATTTAATTGCTTATTTAAGATAATTGTAGATAATTTATATCATACAATTATCTAAGATTATCTAAATGCTTATCTAAGATAATTGTAGACAGTTGATAATTTAAATGCTTATCTAAGATAATTGTAGACAATTGATAATTTAAATGCATATCTAAGATAATTGTAGATAATTTAGATGATACAATTATCTAAGATAATCTAAATGCTTATCTAAGATAATTGTAGACAGTTGATAATCTAAACGCTTATCTAAGATAATTGTAGACAATTGATAATTTAGATGCTTATCTAAGATAATTAGTGACAGTTGATAATTTAAATGCTTATCTAAGATAATAATTCATTTGTAGATTATAATTTATTGGATTTATAGAATAATACATCAGATTGAATATTTTGAAAACTTATCACTTCTTCATCTTAGCGTAAGAAGCGCTAAACCAATTTTTAAAAACTTTAAAGTAATCTTAATCAATTTTATTTTAATTAGTCAACTGATGACGCCTTTACCAATAGTTGTTGGTTAGACAGGCAAGAATATGAAGAGGGAATTCAAAGAAAGTCTCTGAAAAGAGTGTTGTTATATACGTCAAAATTGTTTTGCGATGTAAAATAAAAATCAACCTGTGCATATCTTAATGCAATGGAGAACTTGATTCAATTGAATTAATTGATAACAAGACGAAAAATAAATTAGTAACATATTCTTATAAACCGCCATACATGTCTACAGAAGAATTCTCAAATCATCTCCATAATATTATTAATAAAAGTTAAGAAGAGCTTATATGATTGGTTAACGTTTAAATAAGTTGGTTTTGATTTTTTGATTCTCTTATATTAAGGCGCTAAGTTAAGAGAATGGCATAGAATTTTAAAGAATTTAAAATGATTTATTTCAAAATATGTGATATTTTTAATAAACAGACCAAAACGAATGAAAAAAGGTCAGTAAAAACATCAGACAATACAGTAACTCTCAATTTGAATGTGACATTATGTTATATGACATATGAGTATGACATTATGTTAATTTGAATCGAATCACATACTAATTTTTATATCAACAAATATAATATATAAATTTACGTCATAATAAACAAATAAGCAATTGTAATAAATCAGCTAACACGTCATAATAAATAAACATTGACAAAACCTCAAAGTTACGTTTTACTGAACGCCTCATATCAACTAACAATCAAATTGTTATTTTAAACGAAATAGGAAAAATAGATTGGTAAAATAAAATATCGGTTTACGGTGCAAAATCTATGTTTAACAATTTACGTAACAGTTTTCTAAACTTGTATGAAAAACATTTTCCAGAGAAATCAATAACTATAAAAATAAAAAACAAACTCACTTACTCAAATAAAAAACTCACTTAGACTTTAAAAGTCTAAAAAAAACTTCAAGATAAAAACCGCGTCTGTACAATAGATATCTAAAACATAAATGCATAAAAATCAGAGCGGAGTATGGTGAGGGTTAGGCAGTTAAAAAGAATTTTTGCTTTTAACTTATTCTTTAGATATAAAGCTAAACAAGGGCTCTCATTTCAAAATTAGAATGAGATGGAGAAGTTGGAAATGAAAAAGAGTGCAATGATACAACCAAAGTTATTTTTGAAAACTTTAAAAGCTTTGAAAAGTGTTGCTGTCTTCTCTTTGAGGAGATGAGTTAAGTAAAGCCTTATTTCTAGAGGAGAACAACTCATTGGATATAGTGTGAACAACCCCACTAAAATTACAAAAACATTATTAGTATTTTTAATTAAGTCTATACTTTTAATTAAGTCTATTTTTATAATTGTATCACAACAAATTGTAAACCCGCTTTTTTCAGCCATTTAATTATACACATACTAGACAAAAAATTGATGCAGGAGAGAGTTATTGCGTATTTTTTCAGATAACCTTGCAACAAATTGAAGTGTTAACCAAAGTGTTTCTCGTCAGCAACAGTTGTTCTTGGTCTTATAGAAAAAGAAAAAACATGTATTATGTTACTCTACTCAATTCAGTTGTTTAAAAACATAATTGGTTTATAGAAAAAAAAATACAAGCATTTTTTTTTTAAATCAATAATCAAGCTCTCCTTCTGGCCATTGGTCTCACATTTTCAATTGTATAACACACAAAAATTGTATGTTGCCAAAACTACAAAGCATTTACACAAGTAAGTGCACCCTAGTTCAATTAATAGACAGAATGTTGCAATCATAGTTGCTATATTTAATGAGAAAACAGTTGCAGCGTTAAGGTTGGTAAATTTTAAGAATACTGCCTGCTTTTTGGCTCCAATTGTTTCATTATGAAAAATGTTATATGTAAAGATAAAAAGCTGTCATGTTTTACTTTATGATACCAATGGGTCTCCTTTTCAGACACTCAGTGACCTTAGATTTATAAAAATTTTAGCCTTTGATGATGCCAATCCTTCCTCTTTGATATCTCTTCTAAAATATCAAAGGGGAAGGAATTTAAGCATCAAAATACTTTTACACCAGAAACAAAACTTGCTTTAGTCAACACACCACAAGTAATGGTAGATATAATAAAAAGTTGCATTCATAAGATCACTAATATATTATTCCTGGTATCTTTCTAACAGGTTGTCTTAAAGGTCAACGTTTCTTGAAGGTCAAGTTTACCTGTGGTCTCTTCAGGTACATAAAAAATTTACCTGTGGTCTCTTCAGGTAAACTTTTTATGTTACATATAGTTAAGAAAATGTTTTTACATTCCAAAACCTAGGAAATTAACATTTCTCTTCAATAATATGCATATTAATGAAATGAAATATTTATTTTCTAGGTTTATAATATTTATTTAATATAATATTTTTAATTTATTTTAACTGTATTTCATTGAAAAGTTAGAGAGTTAAATTTTTAAAGGAGTTGACCAGCTTGACAGTAATTTTTATTTGACAACTTTTGTTTCAACTCTTTTATCTGATAGGTTCAACAAAAATTTTTTAGTCTCGTTATTATGTAAACTTTGCTTAAGCGTTGTAAGTAAATAGAAAATATTTTAT
Organism: Hydra vulgaris; assembly: GCF_038396675.1. Taxonomy (NCBI): domain Eukaryota; kingdom Metazoa; phylum Cnidaria; class Hydrozoa; order Anthoathecata; family Hydridae; genus Hydra; species Hydra vulgaris. Next base: position 3,927,733 of record NC_088925.1, on the reverse strand, counting down.
TTTGGCAGAACACTTATCCAACAGTTTACGTCTTCAGCAGTTAAAAATATTCAGCACACTTAAATGAAACTAACTTTATAACATTGTGAATGATAGATAACACTGTATTTACTTAAATTCTTGACATCATTTAGCTTTCGATAATGATTATTAACTAAACTTTTTTTGTAAATATGTCTTTCGCTTTACACAATAAAATAGTTGCAGCAAGACCTTTTTCAAAGTATCATCTTTCTGACAAATAATGCATCTCAAATCTTTTTTGCTTGAAAATAAATAATATTTAAAACAAAGAACTTGAAACAACAAAGAACTCGAACCAAAAGCTACTGCCATGAATAAATATTCTATTTAACGACTTCCGGTACCAATTTCCTCTAAAATTGCTAATCACACTGTTAATTTAATTTGTGTGTGTATGTGGAACTCATTTAATTAAATGCCAATGCTCAAAGAAATACGTAGGCAAAAAACAAAACTTCAAATTAGGATTCGAACTCAACAATATCTAAAAAGTTTAAACGAGTAGAAAAAATTGAAATTTTAAAAGACATCATTAAAGAGTTTAATATATAGTTAAATAAAAACTTCTATTATGGGTGTAACTCTTTATTTTTTTAGCTAATTTTTATACAATATTTTGAGGCAGTATAGATACCCTCGTTGTTTGAAAATTGTTCGAAGTCACTCCATCAACCGGGGTGACTTCGGACAATTTTCAAAGAAAATATTAAACTGTTTCATTAAAATCAATACAAACTGGAAATATTTTCGTGGATTGTACCACTGTAATTATAAAGAACATAAAGAAATTTTGGCTTTCAGCTTCCCAATATATTATTAGCATAAAAAAACAATCTAAAAATCAAAAAATTAAAATCGGGTAATGGGGGACTCCGGACACAAAGCTTGAGATTTTAAAAGTTGAAATTTCAACATCAAGGATTTTAAAATAATGTATAACTATGTAAAAAGCTGCTTAATTAATTTTTTTTTATTTCGAATAACAAAACAAAAAACAACAACTATGGATAAACTTTTTCCAATATACATTTAATTAATGATACCACAACAATGATTAATTATGAAGAATCAGTTACTAATCTTTCTTATTTTGTTTAAATTATTGACAATTGTGAAAGTAAATCATATACAAATTATTGTCTTTTAAAAATATTAAAAATTACAATTTTGGGCATACAATGAATCAGTCGACATGGCATTTTTCAAACACTTTGAATGATACGACGACTATAACGCTCACAACCAGTCCAATCAGTTAAAAATTCCTCTTCTTCTTCGATGATTTCATCGTTTTTATTATTATCTTCTTTTCCACAGATGAAATAAAGATCAGTTTCAATATCTTCAACAACATTTAAAACTGCCCCAGATGCAATGTTTAACTTATTGCCCTTGAGTTTTTTTGTTTCATGTACATCACAATGAGACATTAGCTAAATTGTAACCGAATTGTTTAAAGTGTGTGCTGTTGATGCACCAGGTTCGTTGTATTCAGGATTTTTTTTTAAAACTTTTATACAGTTTATTGGATATAGCCTACATGTAATAAACCCAGAAACTAAATTCCGATACACCGTGTCTTGCAACTTAACTCATAAACTTTTTAATAGAGCTAGGAACTGTTCTTTGGGAAAGCATTCAGTTTTTCTGCTTTGTTTCCTCCACTCATATAGTACATGTTTCCAACAACGCTTCATTGGACCAAAGACAGATAAATCAAATGGCTGCATTAAATGTGTGGCATTTAGTGGCAACATAGCGAAGTAAATATTATGCTCCTTGGCAAGTTTAATAATGTCTGGATTAAAATGAGAGGCCAAGTGATTTCCTAAAAGAAGCTTGGGTCCATTTAAATGTTGAACGTTCGGCAAGAAGCATGTTTCAAACCACTTGGCAAATGCTTCCATCAAACCAATCTGATTTTGTGCAACTGTATATTGTTCCCTGTGCCCCTCCAGTTACCCAACTTTTATAAACGTTTGATGCTCTATAAACTACCATAAGTGGTTGTAGTATTCCTGAAACAGAGTTACACCACATAATAGATATTGAAGTTTTACTATGTTTTTGAACGTTTTCCACGCGTCGTCTTCCATTTCGAACTAAAACAAACTTTTTTTCCAGGATCATCGGAAAGGTTTGTCCTATCGAAGTTAAATATGTTTGAAGGTTGAATATCACCAAGAGATTCATTAGTTTTTTTTAATTTATCAAAAAAGTTATTTATCATTTCTACTCCTAACTTTGATTTTGATCGTTTAATATTAAAAGCACTTCTGCCAGAAATATTGTTTTGTTTCATAAAATAATTTAACCAGTCGTTTCCAGGTATCTGCAAATTGAAACTGTTTGACCCAACACGATTTTTGAGGAAATCAAAAGCCATCATTCTGACTTCTAATCTTCCAATAGAAACACCCAAAGCAGCATTAGCTTCTAGCATTTGAGCAATCAGTACCTTATCTGCTTTACTCATAATTGTCTGGCCTCCAACCTTCTTTAAGGTGGGTTTTCTAATGTGATCATGCAATGTTGATTTTTTGACTTTATGGTCATCAGCAGCATTTCGAATACTCATGCCTTTACTGTGATCTTCTATGGCTTTTTTTATACCTTCTTTAGAGCTTGTTCCATACAAAACTTCTAAGTTTAGTTAAAGTTTTTAGTTTCGCGTTATCGCTTAAAGAAACTGAAGTAAAATAATAAGTAATGCTCTGTCTAGAGTCACCCCGCAGTCAGTAGTCACGCTAACAATATAAAAACCGTTAAAAACAAAAATAAATCAATGCAATAGTTTCTTTTCATTCAAATATCAAAACATAGGTTTCCAAAAGGAAGTTGTGACGTAACCTCCACCATCCTAATTCAGACCGCCGTCTGAAGGTGCACATTTCTCCCTCACTTTTTTGTTAAAATCGTTGACCTCTAATTTTAAAATATTTTTATTGTTTCATGTAAAATTATCATGACAATTTTTTGAATGCTCCGCTATTTCTGGATAATCCCATTTTCCTTCATATGTTTTTTTCTGATGTTGGTAAATGCGAGATGAGATTTTTAATTTTGTTTCACCACTATAACATTTTTTGCAGAAGCATTCAAGTTTGTACACACCTGGGTAAGAGTTTATAGGAAGAGGAGGTTTATTTTTTGTGGTAAGAATATGTTGTAAATTTTTTGGTGATTTAAAGAGTGGTGTGTAACCTGCTTTTTTGAAAACTTTTTTCAACTTCGGGCTAATTCCTGGAATCCACGGTAAAGATTTTTTGATGAAATTATAATAATATTTTTTAAAGAAATTAATAAATGTTAAGTTTTAATATTTTGTTTTTTATTATGTAAATTTTCTTTGGTTTAGACGGCATCCACTCCCCCGGTGATGTCGGCTTTGGTGTGCGTCAGTGGCGGGTGACGGATCCAGGAATTTTAGAATGAGGGGAGAAGTGTTGAAACAATTATGTATTTTGTGTCACATTCGTATTTAAAAAAAAAAGTTCCTCTTTTTCTAGGATATTTTAGATTCTGGTGGGGATGAGGGGATGCTAACTCATTCCCCCATCTTGGTTCCGTCACTGGTGTGTGTACGTATATTTATATATCAGTAAATGTGTATATGTAAGTATATCTATATATCTGTATATGTTTGTATGCATGTTTGTGTATGTATGTAACAATATAAAGTTTTTAATACTTTATTAAGTCTTTTTTTTTCTCTTTTATTTTTGTTATGTTTTTGTCAATTTTGCTTTATATAGCCAATAATAAAAAACTTACAATGATAGAAAAATAACAAATATACCTGAATAAAGATCGCAAAGATCGCAAAGATCTTGTCGTCAGAACCTTAAATAAGCAGTTAACAAGAATAAGATAAATAAAAAACTAATAAACTTTTACAAAGTAGCAAAGTAAATCCTCCTCCGGCTAATAGCCATTGGACATGGGACATACATTGCAGAGTGGGCCAGAATTGTCTAAAAATAGCAAAACTATTTATGGGTTAGATATAGACTAATTATACGGTTTTTAAATTAGATTGGACATGTTGTATATCTAAATTAGGCAACTGCTGTCGGAGAATTCATATCTGGGCATACATGGTTTTTGGAAGTGGTGGTCATTTTATTGGTGGTCAAGGGTGGTTTTGAGATGTTCCGATGTTTTTCAACTATATGTCTAAATATAGGTAATTGCAGGTAGATTTGGTCATGGGTTGTCAATATGTTTTGGTAATTTTTATTCATTTTATGTACTAAAATTTTTTGATAATGTGAATATAAACAAATAACGATAAATAAGATTCTTTAATATATAAATAGAATATTAACATATTTTTTTATATATTAAAGAATCTATGTGATGACATACATCATACATCAAGAGCCCCTAGGCCTCCTCGGGTTGATTGGAGTCTTTAACTTTCACCTGATTCCTCCTTATACTGGTCATAATTAAATTAACTTGTTTTGGGCATAAGTATAAACAAATTATGATCTTAATAATATAAATTATGATGAAAATGCAAAGCATTTTCATCATAATTTATTTATTAAGATATATTTATAATAATAATAATTTATTAATAAATAAAAATAATTTATTAATAAGATATATTTATAATAATAATAAGATTATTTATAATAAGATCATAATTTATTTGAGGCCTGGAGAATTTTATTGAGTAGTTCTCTCTGTTGTTTTAGCCTAAAGCAAACACATTTAAAGTACAATTTTCTAGATGAAAAAGGGCATTTAAGAAAAATTATTTAGACGATTTTAAAATTAAAAGTACTAGATGATGTAGTTTTCTCGCTTTCAATAGAACGAGAAATTAAAAAACTTTCTTTCTCGTAAACAAACTAATTTTATCTCTTTACTAAACTAAACTCTTCTTTTTACATAGATTTGCATACATAAATACAAATAAATATGTTCTCTTCAGTGACGAATCCAACATTTATTGGTGTTTATGACAGCTAACTTCCAGACATGGAGCAAGCACTAAACATTTGCATGTTTATACTTATGTCATACAATGATGATTTGCGAGAAATTGCGATGATTGTAGGCTCGGAACAAATAAGCCCTAAAAATTTCGCCCCAACCCCCCTTCCCATCACCACCACCACCACAAACGTGAGGGCAACAAGTTGGAAAGATGTTTTTTGTACTATTCCTAACTAAACTTATAATCATCAATGAATTTCAAGTTTCATAATAATATCTCTCGGCGTTCAAAAATTATGATCATATAGAGTTTAAAACCCCCTCAATTTGAGGGCGTTACAAATTTTGTATAGTCATAATTTTTGAACGCTGAGAGATAATACTATGGAACCTAAAATTTATGGATGAATATAAGTCTAGGTAAGAATTGTACAAAAAATATTTTATCAACTTGTTGCCCTAACGTTTGGGGGTGAGGGGGAAGAAGTTTTGGGGTTTATTTGTTCCCAGCCTCCAAATCCTTATTTGTTGCCTCCTCCTTCATTAAATGTTCGATAACTATTTACATTAACATTAAAAGTGCTATCTAAAAATTTTTTTGATAAGATTTAAATGATTAAAACTGTTCTTTATGCGATTTTCTTCGGTTTTTAAAGCAAAATCTACAATTGGATTTCATTTATAATTAAAAGTCTAGTACCTAAAGCGCTCAGCTGAGCTCAGAAAATTTGGTTATAATATTTTGTCTATACATGATAGTATGATTTAAAGTAGATTACATGTGTAGACTAGTGTGGCCTAGTGTTTTTTTGCTTGTGTAAAGGTAAGTGTTAAAAAAATGTTGCGCATTTTATTGAAAAACACTTTGAAAAAAAAGTAGAAAAAATAAATTTTCGTAATTCTTCTTCTTATTTCAATATATGATGTCAATGGATTAATACAAACCTTTAACAAATTAAAATGTTGTAAAATTGTCTTGCTGGCCTTATATTTTATTTTTATATTTTTCACAATTTCACCATTTTATAAACAATATATTGCCATTTTTGTGGTAAAATTGATATACTCAAAAATCACAGTGCGGAAAAAATTATATCAGTTTTAGAGTGTTGGGAATCTCTAAATTACATTTACAAAAAAAAATTGCACCAATATAAAAATTGGTTTTGAAGAGTTTTGCTCACCTCTGGCCCACTGTGCATTGGATCAACGTTAATCAATATATATTGAATCAACGTTGGGTTATATACATTCAATCAAAGTTGCTTTTAAGTTGTAAAAACTTAAAAGCATTTGACCAATGTAACTGCGCAAGCTATTTTTATTTGCGTCGGTATTAATCATTTCTAAGATATAATTGCTAAATACATGAAATTGGATAAACACCGGATTTGCATCAGAAAAAACAGCCAACGTTCCCAATGGTTTTACAACATTGGAACAATATATGTATGCTAGCTGGGTAAAAATTATTCCATCGATTGTGTTAATATATTTTGTAAGGATTATGAAAGTGCAAGGCAGTAAAGATTCCAAGACCGAAACCAAGACCAACACATGAGTCTCACGGTATCTTTAGTCCAAGACTTAAGTTTCAAGAGCTACATCTCTGATTACCTAAAGTTTTAGGGTCAGAAGAATTTTTCATAAATTGTCAATATTTGCTACGTAACATATCATTAGCATTTATAAATCTGTCACTACATCTTAAAAATTTTATTTTGACACATTTGTCGTCTATTTTTAATATTTTTTAAAATATTCATATTTTAAATTACTTTTCAATTTGGTTTTTAATTGTTTGTTCAGTTAATAAAAGAATTAATTAGAATCCGTCAATAAACTATTTAACTTAAAATCTTTTCTTAAAATATGTTATTTAATTCATTATAAATATGTTAATTAGTTCATCATAAATGTATTTATTCTTTATAAATAACTCACAAATAACCCACATCACTCACAAAAATCACACATATGTTTTATACATACGCTTTTTGTTCATTTTTATGCTAGTATATCATATATACTACCAGGGTCGTCGCAAAAAGATCTTAAAGGTGGGGGGAGGGAGCTGAAAATTTCTGTTTTTTTGCAGACTAACGACTTAATAATAATAAAAAAGATTCTCGTTTAATGATATTTGCCAAGTGCTGCCAAAAAGATCCAATATTGGCCATTGCAGGTCCAAGTTTGCCGACTAATTTTTGAATAAAGTTTTCTTAGGAGGTTTTATATTTTTAAATTGTTATTACTTCATTTTATTAACTTTATATAATAATATTATTATTTATATAATATATAATTAAATGTAAAATGAAAGTAAAAAAAATCGGTTAACAAATATATATATATATATATATATATATATATATATATATATATATATATATATATATATATATATATTGAAAAATAAGTCACTTAAAATGTTCAATAACTAAATTATTATTTACTATTATATTAATTTTTAACATAATATAAATGTATATGATATAATTACTATTAGTTAGTACTTTATACTAAAGTAATATTTACTATTTTTAACTATTGAAAAGTAATGAACCAATATTATGTTTAAGTAAATAGTAACTAATTATGAACATTAAAAACATTTCTAGACTATATGGTGTGGTAAAACCAAAAAAGTTTTAAACATATTATAATAAGTTTTAAAGTTATTCATTGAAATATTTAAAAAGTATATATATATTTTTAATAAAGTTATCACTTTATTAAAGACTTATACATTAACTACTAAACATTTATATACGACTACTAATCAAGTTTGTATACTATTTGCATTTGTTTTTTGTTTTTTTAATTTATTGTTATTATAACGCTGAAAAGTTGGTTGTGCTGCAAGTAGGGTTGCCATTATCACTGTATTTTTCTGTAAGAGAACGCAATAAAAATTTTAATTTTAATTTATTTAGTTTGGCGCTTTCCTTCGTGAAAAAAAGCCAATGGTCATGTTTATAAGGTACCTAGGTAAAGTGCTTCTCACGGTACGGGTCACTTTTATTTTTATAAGTCAAATGTAAAAATTAATACACAACTTTTTCAGTAATTATTTTTGCGCATACTTTTATAGTATTGATCCCCAACCCTCGAGAGTTAGCCCTCCCAAAAAAACTTTCACCAACATAAATTGTGGCCATTATAAATATTGTTGCATAAAAAACAAACGTAGTAATTGGCAACTGTATTTCCATTTTTGCAAGCAATGATAATTTGCAATAATATTGCAAATTATCATTGCTTGCATAAATCCAAATACAGTTGCCAACTACTATGTTTGTTTTTTATGAAGCAATATTTATAATCGCCACAATTTTTGATGGTGCATGTTTTTTTTGGGAGGACTAACTCTCGAGGGTTGGGGATCAAAACTGTAAAAGTATGCGCAAAAAAAAATTACTGAAAAAATGGTGAATTAATTTTTGCATTTGGCTTATAAAAATAAAAGTGACCTGTACCGTGAGAAGCACTTTATCTAGGTACCTTATAAACATGACCCTTGTCTTTTTTTCACGAAGGAGAGCGCCAAACTAAACAAATTAAAATTAAAATTTTCATTGCGTTCTCCTACAGAAAAATACAGTGATAATGGCAACCCTATGCATATTAAATATGCATGCTATTTGCTTTTATAAATACAAATGCCATTAGTATTTATAGCTATAGTTATAATTCCTTTTTACGTAGATTTTAACAAAACATTCGAAACAATAAGTTATTATATTTGTTTTTAATATGGTTTAACGTAAATAAAACGGACGTTTTTTCAAACCATGAAATCTAATGATCTAGTTTATATGATAATGGAGATATAAAAACGCTTTGTTATTTAAAACGAAAAAAATTTGTTCTTTACATAAAGTTAAAAATTTCTAGATATTGGATGTAAATTTTTAAAATTTTCTGTAGATCTTTTTTTGAGTAAAATTGTTTGCGACGCTAAATCTTAAAGTTTGGTTCAACATTATAACGCGTTTGAAATTTAGTGAACTTGCTAAACTAGGTGTCAAAACTTTTACATATTGATTTACGCATTTTACTTGAATAACTAAGAACTCTTGCACCGAGACTCGTTTGCACATTAAAATTGGAATATTTATGCATTTAATATTATTTTTCGTCCGGCTTCATCATCAACAAATTATTTGTGGTTAAGTCACTGACGATTATTTGTAAACTTAAGGGTTATTTTTTTGTAACTTGCTTTGTAACATTTATACTTTACACAAGTTAGTGTGCCGCCCGCTACCATTTTCAACTATAATTTTCATAACCCGCAGATAAGATTATAAAAAGAGCGTTGATTGATATATAATGAGAAAGAGTAAGTACATATCTGTGATATATACTTTAAAGAGTAGTTTATATTATACCGCAGTTCATCTTTTATAAAATGTTTTAGTTTAAAATCTATTTGGGTTACATGCTATTTTTATATGTTTAACTTGCTAGTTACAAAACTATTAACATAAATATGTTATTTACAAAACTATTAGTTTATTAAGTAATGCTTTAATATGTAAGTTTTTGTCGGAAAATTTTGCATATTTAAACTATAAGAATAGAAATTTAAGTTAATGAATTAAACACATGATTTAAACTCTACTTCTGCGCCTGATTTACATAAATTTATTTATTGAACATAAAAATTTATAGTTGCATACAGTTTCTACTTCAAATTACTGTAAAATAAAACTTTAATAAAGGTTTTTTAAAAAAATGCAATAAATAATGAGTCTATCCTAATAGTATATACAATACTATGTATAATAACTATATATGTGCTTAAAAGAATAATATTATATAAGTAGAACATCACTTATCAAACTTTTTATTAATAAACTAATCAGAAATCTGATGAGTCTTTATTGATAAAACACAGTGTAAAATAAAAAAAGTTTGATAAAAGTGATTTTCTATTGATATATATATATATATATATATATATATATATATATATATATATATATATATATATATATATATATATATATATATATATATATATATATATATATATATATATATGTATATATATATATATGCAAAACACAATATTTTTAATTCTTTATGTATTTTCTAGCTACCATATTTTCAAATAATTTACTTTGAAATTCTGGTTTATAAAAGTTAAATTCAAAGAAATATAGGCAAAATATTTAAAAATAAGAATTAGACTCACTATTTACACGATACTTGTACGCCTGATTGCTATTCATTTTTTGATAAAAAGTTTTGTTGTATTCAGTTTCTACTTAAAATTAATAAAAATATAATTTTAGTAAAGATTATTTATAAAAAAATCAAAAGTTTTTAGTATAAAGTGTATTTTAGTAGTATATACAATAATATAAACTGCAACAACATAAATTTATCTAGTTTTTATTTTTCTAGTTTTTTTTATTATTATTGTCATTATTATTATTGCTACTACTATTATTTCTACTACTATTAATATTGGTTATTTACTGTTTTATAATATGTTATTTTATATATAAGTCAAATATTTTAGAGTGTTTTAAAAAAAGAGTGCTCAGTGTTCTTAATGAACAGAGCAGTAATAAATTAATATAAAAATACTTATCTAACTTGAGCTATGTATATGAATATATGTATATGTATATATAATAATCTTTAAACATAATATAAGAACAATTCCATGGTGTCAGACCTGACATTCAGACATGTTTATTATTTTGTTATTAAATCAAGATGTTTTTGCTAATATACTTCCATTGTTAATACAATGGTGGTGTGTCCTATTAATCATGTTATCATGATTTTTTTATTTACAATACTGGCTGTGTTGTAACTCAAATCACATGGTGTTAGGTGTAATGGCGTAAAATTCGCTGAATTGCACCCTTCATCACTCTAAATGCAAATTCTGTGAAAGTAAGGACAATACTGCTTAAATATTTATTGACCACTCTTACTAAAATACATAAAATTCATATTATGTGTTTATTTGAACCATTCTTAACTACTGCATCGAATACAGCTAACTAAATTAATAGTGTTAGATGTCACATAAAAGTGTCAGATGTGACAGTCTGCCATTACATATTACTGCCATTGCATAACTGCAAATGTGCACCAAAAAAACATCACTATGAACAAAATTATGAAATCAAAACCAAAAACTCTCAATTTTGATAATGTTTTCTGAAGTTTAAGATGCATCCAGGTCCTCATCAAACTTATAATGATCTCATTGTCAATAACAGGGGTTGACAAGACCCTCGCGACATCAGTTTTAGGCAACCAACTTTTGTCTGGTTTAGTTGGCTTCACAAACATGCCCAACCACTTTCTGAGGAATGAAACTTTAACATCATCCTTATCACATGTTTTTATGACCCCAACATAGTTGACCTGTTTTCGTTTTGTAGCAACTTTTGCCAGCACATACAGGCCGACTGAAAACTTGGCCTGTTGAGCTGAAACGCCAACACTGGCATCAGTTTTGCTGTTACCAGCACTACTGGTTATGCGTGTCTCTGACAGCTCCACTGTTCCTTTTCCTAAATTAAACAGTGTTTGTTTTATGTCACTGAAATATCTTTTGCAAGCAATTATGTAAAGTTGCTGCACTTGAAGGTAGTGAAATGATTGTGTCTGAGGCAAAGATTTGATGTTTTCCTATCTGGCTTCTAGCATCTCCTTTTTATGTTCTATTTCATCTGGAGAGATAAGCACTAGTTGCAAGCTTGATGCAGCAGCCTTGGCAAATTCATATAATGAGTTGGCATTTGTAACAATTACTTTACCTGCTAGCACTCAGGACCAAACAATGCATTTTACTGTTCCTCCCACCCCCCTTTTCCTTGGCTGGTGGCAAAGAAATTCCAGACAAGATGTTTCAACAGGTACTTCTGTTGAAAAGGTAAGATTTATAAACAAAAACTTATGTTTGAAATGGGAAGCTGTACCCTTTGAGAAGTTTTCGACACTGGGTGAGTTGTTTTGATGTGATCAAAAATAATCCTAAGAAATTTTAAATAACTATAACTATTGTGCCAGCAACCCAGATAACACATGTGAAGACTATTATTTGCTGATAGTGGGTTCTTTGGATTTCATCCTGATATTGTGAGGTGTAGATTTCGGAGAAATGAACTTGTACAAGAGCTGAAATCTTGGAGACTGAAGACTGCATGTTTTGGAATGCTCCACTTTGTTTTCTTTTGATGAAACTGTGTGCCAAAAATAGCTGTAGCTATTGCTTTATTGTATTGATAGTGTTACACTGTCTTCGTGCCATCTCTGTCCCACGCAGTGACAATCTTTTTTGTTTCTTCTTCTCTCGATCACAATTAGTTTTATTGCACCATGTACCATGTGCATTTTTGCAATTAGTTTCAAATATTATTAAAACTTGGTCAAGAAAAACTCAAATTCAAGCTAAAATGCTAACCTCTTTGCTTCAAAGTGAATTTAAGTGAACTGTAAACCAGAAATTGAAAAGTTGATATTTAGAATTTAACTTTTGTTTACATAAATCTGCTTGTTTACATAGAATATTGAACAACTGAATAGTTAAACATATTACCATAGGCATAAAGTATTTAGATTCAACTACATAGAACATTCATTTGAGCAACAGTACCACTTATGCCAGATTGAAATTAAACAATTTCAAGCTTGTCATGTGTGACATAGTCACATCTGACACCGTAATATCTGCTATACATGTAGATATTTTACCACAAAAAAATTTACCTATACACTACCCTCACAGAGTTAACTTTAAACATGAGTCAGTATCTTTCAGTGTCAAGTCTTATGGCTGGTAAAAAACTTTTATAATAAAAAGTGTCAGACATAATGGTATAGTTGTACTATAATTTAACTGTGCATTATAAAGCATAGAAGAGCTAGAACATGACTAACTTTCTATATTTAGAGTCACAAGTGAACCAGTTTTATTTTGTAACTAGCAGTTAAAGGTACAGTATCATATAGCAACTTGCAACAGAACTATGAGTATTCAACATAGTTACCAAAATAAATTTGCTACATAGATAACACTTCTTTTTTAAAAAATTTTGGCAATTTACCACAAAGATATAATAAATTCAATGTCAGAACTGAAAACTGCAGTCATCTACCTTTTGATACCAAATTTATTGGGGTTTATTAAAAGTTAATTTTGTACATCATGGTTGATGTTTTGATGGAATTGCACATCATACTATTTATTTTACTACTACTATTTATACTATATCCTATTTATACTATACTATATATTTATCATACTATTTATTTCTTTTTTTATGTGATATTTCGGCTTATATAGCGAGAGCCATTATCAAACTAATAAAAACTAATAAAATTTGGGTTTCACTTGTTTGATAATAGCTCTTGCTATATAAGCTGAAATCTCAAGTAAAAAAAGAAATAAATAGTATGATACTGTATCTAAAGTTTTAATCAACTATAGAATTTATAGTTGATTATTATTACAATATATATAATATGAACTTTGCAATAAGTTTTAACAGATAGATGACCACCATTTGCATAACATGCATGCAGTGCATAACGCCATTTGCATAACACCATGCAGTGTTTCAGGCTTTATTGTCCTGTTCTCAGCTACAATGTTGTGCTTTAGATGCTTTATCGTTTGAGGTTTGTACACATACACTCTTTTTTTGAGATAACCCTATAGAAAATAATTTGGTCATCAAAATTTTCACTTAAGAATGAAATTAATTGTGGCAGGGGCTGTGTATGCTGTTGCTCCGTCTTGCTGGAACTAATGGTTTTCTACAGGGTGTACAAAGTTATTAATCATAGCATGATACCTGTGATTTTTAATTTAGACAATCCAGACTTTTTAATCTATATAATTGTTTTACTTTATTTCTCCCTAAAGCCAAGAGGATTACTACAGTCAAGAAATTTTTTTAAATTGCTATTACAACCCATTAAGCAACCATAGCACTGTCCAATGACACAGTCCAATGCTCTATACTGGAAAGCTTTGACAAATAAGACCATATGGTTTCTTGAACTGTGGTAGCAAGGACGTTGATTCCGTCTAACACTGTTAAATATTAGATATATACTAGTGCCATGTTGAGCATGGATGATGTTAATTCTTCAAGTGTTCATTTATGAGGCCAAATAAAGAGCCCTTTGTTACAGCTGGATGATTAGCAGGAGAGAGGCAATTTCATAGCTTCTTGCAAAGGGCACAATGCACTACATGTGCTTAAAAATATTAAGCATAAAAAACTAGTATTACCATAACTTTGTTTAATTTATCTTTTACAAAATTTTGTGATCTTTGAAGTAACCTTTCACCTGTTGATAATTACTTCTTGCTAAACTGGCTTGACCTAATTGCTAAGAAGTTATAAATGAAATCTTTCCCTTATGGGATTATCTTTTACGTCTCATAGAAACTTTGTATCCAATTATTTGCAAAATTAGTATCTGCTAAGCTTGCCTTATTTTATCGTATTTATTGTTTTCTTACATCCGATTACATTCTCTACCTTTATAAACTTATTCGTACTTTATGGGATACTATTGCAAATTTTAGACTGTTCTTTCTAATGGTGTTTTTTTCTTTAGGCATGGTCCAAAGACACATTGTGTTGCAGTTCCTCTAGCTTCCAAGCTTTAGCCTCTGTTTCATCAATAAAAGGTTTCATCTTTTTATCTCTTCTACATATACTACCATGATTGCTACTCAAGTTTTTTTCTACTATTCTTTCATCTTATAATCATTTTTCTCGTTATCTTTTATCTTATAATCTTATTTCAGTCCAATTCTTGAAAAAAAAATTCCTTGTTATCAAAAAAATGAATTTAATTGTTATCTTTTAAATTAAAATCAAACCTAAATTAAGATATGATTTTCTTGGGATATTTTTACTAATATCAATCAAAAAATAAAATATACAAAGTTACTTTAATAGAATTTTTTGCATATAGAAGTTTTTATGTATTATAAAAATATTTTTTGACATTAATCTAATTATTAAATTATGATTGGTTCTTTGTTGTTACATCCACTTATGAATGGTTGTTTGTTGCAACACATACCTAAAATATTTTTTTAATTTTAATTATTATCAAAAATTTGAAACAATTAAGTAAAGTGTTTCAAGTTTTTTTGAAATATTTAACAATAATTAATTATTAATATATGAACTTGTTTTGGATTTGTATTCACTTTAATCTATTTGTAAATCTATTTGTATACACTATGTAACTTATTTAAATCTGAACAGATTTTTTTGACAGATTGTTGACTTTTCTTTAATTTTTCAAATATATTTGAATTATTAGGTTTGCTTTCGTTTTTTAATTTTTTTTTTTTTTTCATATTTTTTTTTTAATCTTTGACTGTGAAGTTTTTGAACTGGATTAAGTTAATATCTTTTCTGCTAGCAGAGGAAAGTAAACAAACTTTTTTGTTTGTTATAACACCATTTATTGATTAAATGTTTCTGTTGTCTTTTTATACTTATCAAGTTTTTAAAGTAATTTTTTTTTAATTTAAAATGAGTAGCAAACTTAATTTAAATTTTAAAAAGCTCACAAATGTATAAAGTTTAGTAGGTGAACTAACTAAATTTTTTTTACCCTTATATGCTAGAAACATTATGACACTAACATTTTTGTGACAGTATATTACCATATTACCATTACAGCAACATTACAATGCTAGTAACAATACAAGGACATAACTATTCTAATAACATTGCAATACTAGTATATACATTGACTGAGGGTGTACATTAGGTTAGCACTAAATTACTTTTGGAAAATGCTTTTCTCCCTGAATATTTTTTATATATTAAACTAATTCCAAGTTTCAAATAACCTATTAACATGCTCAGGGGTATTTTTTTTTTGTGCAATTTTTAAAAAATAATAAATTTGAAATTTTTTATAGTTTTTGTCTTTTGAGACCCAGGTGGAACATTTTTTTAATTATATTTGGGATATGTCTGATATTTAAAGGTCTTTACCTTCCCCTCAAAATAATTTTTATAAGAAAAATTTTCGAAACTTAGTTGTACTTTATTATTTCTATATATATATAGTGTGTGTATATATATATATATATATATATATATATATATATATATTTGTTATTTCACCTCTCCAAGGCTGAGAAGGCCACTACAGGTGAGGAGGCTACTTAATTGTGGTTATAACCCTCTCTCAACTCTATAACTTCAAAACAAGGACCTTGAAGAACAAGGCTGTTGCGCGGAGAAACAAGTTGAATATAATATATATATATATATATATATATATATATATATATATATATATATATATATATATATATATATATATATATATATATATATATATATATATATATATATATACATATATATATATATATATATATATATATATATATATATATATATATATATATAGATATATATATATACATATATACATATATACATATATACATATATACATATATACATATATACATATATACATATATACATATATACATATATACATATATACATATATACATATATACATATATACATATATACATATATATATATATATATATATATATATATATATATATATATATATATATATATATATATATAGACACACACACACACACACACACACAAACATAAATATATTTATATACATTAAGATTGGCATGGTGCTAATATTTTCTTCACTTTAATTTTATAAATGTCAACTTGAATCTTGACATTTTTTCAAGGAAATAAATAGGGAAACAATAATAACTAATCATTCTTATTATTTTTATAAGAATTTTTATAAGATTACTATTGTTGTTGTTGTTGTTGTTGTTGTTATTATTGTTGTTGTTATTATTATTTATAATTATTTTTGTGGGATTAAATATTTTGTTTTAAACCATTGTAAACATTAATAAACATAACTATTTATATTTAGATTAGGTAGTGACATATTTGAAATGACATAGTTGTACATTGTAATGCCACAAACTGAACAGCTGCTTCTTCCTCCACAGAACCTGACATTTACATCAAAGATTAACAACTCTTCAAAAGGTTACCAAAAATATAATTTTAAAAAAGCTGTGTTATTTATGATAATTTATGATTTTTATGCAATTTAATAAAAAAAGATTATTATATAAACTTTTGACATATCAAAATCATATTAGTTTTATGTCTGAAACCAGTATTGTATATTCATGCATTTAAAAATAAAAAGTTTTATTATTAAATGCAACAAACAATGTACAATAGTTAGCATTCTATATTTAGGAATTAAAATCAAATTATGTAATATCAAGTTATCTACAAAAAACAACTTTTTTATCAACTCATTTAGGTTACAATATCATGTATACCATTCTCCTCGTTTTTTCTTGAAAGATTTGTAAAGTTTACTATGACTGCATAAAGATCTAAGGAATATGTTGTTGTTTGACTGGAAAAATCAGTTTTCGAGTGTTGTTTAAAGCCAATTATTTGATTGGAAGCCTCCCCTCTCCCTTTATAGTCCTGAAAAACTAATCCTGACAAACACCAATATAATTTACATTCTCGAGACATTTATCTAAATTATGTGCCTTGTTTTAAATAAAAACGGCTTAGCCCATTAGCTTGTTGTGATTTTGATGTCATAAAGTTATCTTTATTTTTTTATTATTTAAGGACATTAACTTTTTTAAACTGCGACAATAAAATAAATTACCACAAGACAAGTTTATTTTACTAATACAGAAAAGAAAATCTAGAAGTGTCATTTTTTAAATGTACATATTGTGGAATGTTTATTTTGTTCAAATTTTATGAAAAAAAGTTATGCTTTTTTTTTTTGTGACAAAGATTAAAGTTTCTAAGTATCATTTATTAAAAAATATATACCATTGCGCTTTTATTTGCCTTAAGATGAAAAGGTTTAAGGTACACTTTATGAATATTTTTTGATGCAGTGTTATAAGTTATAACATGTTTACAAGAAACTTAATTCTTTGTAAAAAATAGAAAAGGAGGGAAAATAAATGAGAGAAAAAAATCTACTTTTTTTAAAAGAAGTTTTCTTTTTTGATAAAATCAATCATTATAACAAAACAAACAAAATTTAAAACATTAAAAGTGGCACTAATATAAAATAGAATTTAACTATTTTTAGCTAATTTTTTTTTTCTTTTTTTTTTTTTTTTTTATATATTGGTTAATTATTTTTGTTATTGTTTTGAGAAATATTTTTGTTATTGTTTTGTCTAAATAAATATTGTTGCTCTTGCAATGTGATAAATAGAAAACTTTTTACTATGTTTATTTTACAATTTTTTTTATTAATATAATATATGCCTATAACATCATTTTTTCTTTTCCTGAACATTTTGGAAAGATTAATAAAAAAAGATTCCTTTGTTTTTTCTTAAGTTATTACATTTGTAAATAGTGAGAATATCAAATTTAATTGTCATGCAAACTTTTTTATGTAATCATCATTCAAACTTTATAAGTGGTTTTTATAACTTTAATTGCTTCTTTTATCTTACTGCTTAAATGATTTCTTTAGACTTGTTTAAATATTTAAAAAATGATAAAAATGGCTAACGTGAACTGGCTTACTGATTATGTTATATGGCTTAGCGCGTATGTAAATGGAATGCCAGTTTATGCTTTAAAACAAGGCTTGAGATTACATAGATTGCCATCATTGTGGAAGAAAGTATCAGCTCTTTATTTTAATATCATCAATATCAAAAAAAAATTTACCTACCTTCCAACACTCAATATTTTGGCATAGTCATTTTACAAGATGCTTGTAGTCATATCATTGAAAAGTTATTCACATAAAACCTTTTGCTTTAAAATACAAGATGTATTTTGAAGCAAAAGATTTTTCATAAAATTTGAATAAAATCTCAAAAAAAAATTTTATAAACCTCTAATTAGAATCAGCAGCAGCAGAAATACAAGACAAAAAGTCTTCTAATTGTTTCGTAAAGCTTGGTCATAGTGTGTTATGCCTTTGCTTTTAATCTCTGTTATAGCTTTAGTACACACTAGTGTACAAGTTGGTGATTTTGTGCAGTTTGTGATGTTGATGTTTACATATTAATAAGTTTTTTTTTTTTTTTTTTTCAAAGTACTCCAACAGATTTCGTATTACTAAAACCTGATTAGTTGCTTTTTAAATGTTACTTTGCACAACTTCTAGAGGAAGATCATCCCAGTATTTGACTTTTAACAGAAATAGCAGTTATATTATATTTTCTGCTGCATATCCTCTTTGATATGTTTAACTACTTAACCATAAATATGATAAATGATTTTTCTTTAACTCTGGTTGTGAACTTTTTTTTTTTTTTTTAAATAATAATTCACAACCTGTAATCTGTAATCATTTTCTTCCTGTATTCTTTATTTTTTGTTTCTTTTATTTTTTAAAAATGAAAGATTTTCTTTAATATTTAACTTTTCTTTTGTTAAATAGACTATAACTTTAAAATATCTTTTGCTCTATATATACCAACTCTTACAACATATCATATGTTATACAGCTCCACATATATAAGAAAAACATTTATCATTTGTCTTGCTCTAAACTCTAGTTTTTGTTCTTTGTTGTTTCAATTCAATCTTTCGATTTAGTTTTTGTTATTGTGCCATAAGCAGACATTTTCTATAAAGTTTTTTAGAATTTTTGTAAATTTTTATTTTGAGAATTTTGATTTCAGAAGTTATACTGTATCCTTATCTAACTATCCTGTTTTATAACTGTTCTAAAACTGGTAAGCTACATACCAATAGAAGCTGAAAATAAACATGTTTTGAAATATATCACATATTAAAGTAGAGACAAAGGTCTTCTAACTGATATAAACATAGTATAAAGTATTGTTGTTTTTTGTTTTTTGTTTTTCCTATTTGTATCTAAAAATTCAATATTTAGTTATTTTTCTATAATCATAAATGTGCAAAATTCAATCATTTTATTAGTTGATAACAAAAAATAATTAAGCTTAACATTATTCAAAAGTAAAAAAGAAGTTAAAAATTTGCAAGTATTTTAAAAATTATTATATAAAGCACTTAGAGTGGTCACAATCATTTTTTTTTACACCTTTATGACCTTAATGAAATGTAAAACAGCTTTAAATGATAGTAGTAGTTTTAGAAATTTTTTTCCTCACTATCTACAAACAAAAAAATTGATTACGCAATGAGATGTTGTTATTTAGACTTTTAATTATAGTCAAATCAAGACATCTGATAACTTTTTTTGTATTTGAAAAATTTAAATTTTCTTAATAATTTATTAGTTATTAAAGATCTTTTAGTTTTCGTTGAATTTGCTGTTTTATTGTTGTTGTTATTTTTGTTAGTATTTATGAACATTTAAGAAAGAAAAAAATTAAGAATATTATTAAGCTGACTTGCCCAAGGATAATGGAATACACAGTCCTCGGAATTAGGGTCAGCATTTGGCAATGCCGACCTGAATTTAAAGAATTGAGGTCTGCAAAAAATCACTGACTTTTTTCTATGTTTATGGTAACCGCTTTGTCTCTATTATTAGCAAAGCACAGTTTGAGGTCGGAAATAAATTGTCGACCTCATTTTTTCTAATTCCGAGGGTTGCATGTAAGTAAGTTTTGCATTAGGTTCAAATTTTAGCATTCAATAGCTTTAAATTTTTTGCTAAAGTAATAAAATTTGGTTTCTGCAAAGATATGTGCTGCATGTAAATAAATACTATGTGTATAGTGTTAATTTAAATTTTAAATTTTAGTTTTATGTGTCTTTATTCAAGTAATTTGAAAAATGCAATTATTTAGGTTCTCCAGATCGAGCTGCATCACCTGGTTTTTCTAGAAATGATGACATCCGTTGTAGCACTGGTTCTATGAAAGGAAAAAATGTGGCAAGTTCAAACATTAAAGATACCAGTTCCATCGGGGCTAGTTCTAGTCGTGGAGGTTCTCAAAATTTTGATGAAACAGACTCGAGTGCTGCAGCACCTACTTCTGTTCATAACTTAATTAAAGGATTTCAAGCTAAGATGGTTAATGGAGCTCAAAAGTCTCTTCCATCACAAACATCAAATCAAGACTTGAATTACAAAACTCCTGGTTATGTTGTTGAACCAGTTCAACTTGAAAGGAAGAGTTCAAAACGAAAGTTATCTATTCGTCAAAAAAAAAATAAGATGACAGCTGATGATGCTCGGTTCAGTATTTTGCAGTCCTTAGGAATGTCTGCATATTCTGGAAATGATAACCGAAAGAGTAATAAAAACTTTGCATATTTTGATGTCCAAAGTTTGTTTTTTAAACTTGAAGTTGTTTCATCTTTTGAAGAAGGAGGTGCTTACATAAAAAAATTGACTGGAGCCTCAGCAGCTTCTGCTCGCAATAACCAAGGAAGTATAAAAAGTGATCAAAGTGTCACTGAATTCGGAAAAACAGTTGAGCGTGTTGAATCAGTACTAGATGATGGGGATAATAATGGAAATGATTTATTACTTAATTGTCCTTTCTTTCGTAATGAGATTTCACATCCTATCAACAAAGCCAACTCTGATGATCATATCAAAGATCTTGGTAGTATCAAAGATGTTCGTAATATAAAAGATGTAACAAAACTAATATCCATGTTTAATCGTAACCTTGTGTTTGATAAATTTAGTTCTAATTATGACAAAAAGCGAAATTTTCGCAAGCGTGAATTGTTATACTCTAGCAATGACATACTTTTGGAAGAATTAAAGGATGATTCCAGTTTTTTTACTTGGGATGAACCCAATGTTTCAGAGCCACAAATATTTGAGTTTGAACATATTGATCGTGGAGCTATGTACTACAGAGAATTTTTTAGTGAACAAGGTACTTTTTCTTTTAGTAGTTGTTCTGAGTATTGCTAAATTAAAGAAAAAATATTAATAATTAGAAAAACTAACTTTATTATTTGTAGAGCATACCAATCTCTTTGGAATAGATAAGAATTATGGACCTATTGCAATATCAATAGTTCGTGAGTTGCTGACACAGATGGTTTTAGGTCATGATGTTGGCAGTGAAAAAAATACAAAAAACAAATATCAATATAGAATTATATTAAGGACAAGCGATGTATTTTTTTGTTATTATTATTATATATGTATATTTAACTGTTTTTATTGTTATAATGTTTTTTAACTCTAAAAATTGTACTAAAAATATTGACTTCGGTATTTAGTTACAAGCCTTAAGAATATCTGTTCTTGAGAATTCCATACCATCATCGTCTCGCCACAATTCAAGTCGCCCTCTGCCATTAAAAGATATATTGGAGTATTGTTTTCCTGAAATACAAATATCTTGTCTTCGTTATTCATTACCAGATGTAAAGGTATGTAATTTTTGTTACTTAAATGAATGTTATATTGAATGTTTTTTTAAAGACTTTGTGAAGTGTTATAATAATAGTATAGGAAACTTTCATTCTTTTTTGTTAGTTTTTATTTCTAGCCTTATTCTACTCCATGTTTTCACCTTCTTGTGCAGCTAATCGGAATAGTTTTTTTTCTCTTTTTCACAAGAACAACCCTTAAAAACAACCCTTGAAAATAAATGCCTTTTTATTGTTGCACATAACAAATGTAAAAATCTTCTCTCTGATGCTAATCTTCATTATTTCTAGTTTACTAAATCTTGCATCTACTCTCGAAAGTTGGAAAGACTTTTAGAAAATCTTCAACAGTGTCATTAACAAATGTATGTTGAACATTTTAGCTCCAATTAATGGGTCTGATATTAATTCTCAGATGGATAAGACTAAACTTTTTGCAAACAACTGTTCTTTTAATTCGACTCCTAAATCTTTTGGCTAAACTCTTCATGCCAGTTAAACAGGTTAACCCATTGTTAGACATCCAAATCACTCCAGCTTCTGTTGCTAAAATCAATTCTCAATAAAACTCTTCTAAGGCTTATAGTCTAGACAACATTCCTGTCATAGTCTTATGAGAGTGTTTCTAGAACCCTCTTCAATTCTCTTTGAACTATTTAATAAGCATCAATTGTCAAAAAATGTACTAGCATGTGTCCTGTCTGCAATTTTTTTTTGGAATTTAATAATTTTATAAAAAGAAAACTATATAAAATAATAATGAAACTATATTTCGAAAAGTGCCAAACTTTGTTTTCCACGTTCTCTAATATTAGTTAGAACATAAGAAAATTGTGCGAGTGTTTAAATGCTTGTACAATTTGCTTAGTCTAATTAATAATAGAAAATACAGATTTTTCTTATTTAATTTTTCTTATTTTCTTCAATTTTCTTATTTAATTTTTGTTTACATAAAATACGAAAATACTATTTATTTTTTTTTTACAAATTTTATATAAGGATTTAGAGATAGAACTAAATTTGTCAAAAAAAACTGTGACCGACCTTGTTAAGAAGCATTACAGCTCACATTTTACGTATGCGTCCAGTAGTTTTTTGTTAGGCAAAAATTTTTTTATTCTAAAATACTTAAATTATATTTTAATATAATTTAATATATTTTTAATTTTTTATTTACAAAATTAATTACTTAATACACTTTACAAAATTAATTAAAATAATATACTTTTAATATATTGCTTATTTACAAAATGCTAGGTCATAAAAAAAAGCATTCAAATGCAACAGTAAATTTAAAACAAAAAAAATCGTTTTATAAAAATATTTTTTAATTAAATTGAATAAAAATTAAATATGATTTTAAAAATTTAAATTTAGTTTTGAAGGAACGTGATATAGTAAAATGTTGAATCCAAAATTTAGTTTCAAAGGAATGTAAAATAGTATAACAATTTTATTAAAACTTTTTCTTATCATCTGCTAACTAATTCATTTCGAAAAACACAAGCCTCTTCATCATATGATTATAATATGCGAAAACAAATTAAAAGTTCTTTTCACAAATATATTTAAAAAAATTTTTCTCATTAATTTGATATCGTGTTAAGTTCTTTTGACATAATACAATTATTAACTTAAATTATGTTTAGAAATATCTTATTGGTAACTGATAAAATCTATCTATAAATTGTTTATAATCTTTATTAAAAATACTACATTAAAAATACCTAAAAATTAAAATAAATAAATAAATTGTAATAAACAAACAAAAGGTTATCTTAAGTACAAGATTGTTTTAAGAAATAAATTATATGAAAATATAATCTTTTCAAATACCAAAATTAGATTCAATAACTTTTGTTATATTAGTTTAAATGATTTTTAGTGTGGTTTACAAATAAATTTAACTACGATGAGGTACCTTAAAATACTTTTAAAAATCAATAGTTTTTAGGCTTCTCTAACAATTAAGATCTATATAATTACAATACTTTAAAAGCAATAAATAAGTTCTCAATTCAAGGGAAAAATCTAATGATATAACAAAAGTAATAACACTCTAGTCACTAACTGCATTATGAAAGTAATAACACTATAATACTGTTATACTATAATACTATAATACTGTTAACACTATAATACTGTTATCAATTTTATAATGCACTTATAACTTTTATAATTCAATCTTTGTTCAAACAATGTAAAATTATCATTACAACATTATCATTAAACTATAACTATTATAAAAGTAATATCACTATAACAGTGTTATTACTTTTATAACGCACTTATAACTTTTATAATTCATTCTTTGCTTAAACAACATATGTAATCCCAAATTTTAATTGAAGTAGAAAAGTATCTAGAAAAATTAAAGTGATATTCAAATAATATTAAAAGCCTTAGGAACTTATACAAATATGTACTTTATAAAAAATGTTTAGCATTTCTAAAATGCTACTGATAATCCGTAAAAGCACGCTTTGATTTTAAAATCAACCATTAAAAATTTTTTTATTGGTTTGTTTACAAATTAACGCGCCTTTTACAAAATTTTAATTTACACAAAATCGCATGCCATTCCTGTCCAAGCCTGCATATTATATATATATACATATATATATATATATATATATATATATATATATATATATATATATATATATATATATATATATATATATATATATATATATATATATATATATATATATATACAGATGCCCAGCGCTTGACACTTCAAAGGTGGATGAAAAAAGGAGTTTGTTGCCTTGATACAACAAATTTAAAGTTTTAAATGTATTTGAATACAAATTTTTTGAAAAAATGTTATCCAGTTTAAAAGTTAAATAGTACTTTTTAAAAACAATGCTTCTAGACTATGTCAATGATTGGTTAAGTTGCACTTTGCAATTGCGGGAAAATGCATGTGCACATGATTTGTTCTTAATTAATTAGCTGATTGAACTTGAATTTATTGTATTTTGTGCAGGGTTGGCAAAAACCAGGCCCAGTGGGGTTTTTTTGGGTTTTATTGGGTAAATTTAGGTTGTTTTTTTGGGCAAATTTGTTTAATGAAAATGGAAATTAGTATAATTTTCTACTGTAACTTTAGTTAAAATATATTTTTTTTAATGTTAATTAATAATTTATAACAAGAATTTTTTAAATTATTTTGAAAAAGACTTTTAAGCATAATTTAAAACTGTAATAGAAAAAAATATTTCACATTAAACCTGTCTTTTTTTTAGATTTAAAAGTAATATTTTTTTATAATTAAAAATGTCAATGAGAAATAGGAAAAATAAGGCTGGAGAATGGGAGGAAGTAACTTAAGTTTTAATTGAACTTCAAATTTGAATTGAAAAAAATAAAAAAATAAGAATAAAATGTTTCTCCGCAGAGCAGCCTTAGTTATAAAGGTTTGTGTTTCAGAGTTTTAGAGTTGAGAAAGGGTTGTAACCACAATAAGGTAGCCTTTTTTACTGTAATGTAAGTTATATAGTTCTAAATTAGTCTGTTTCGACCATTTGTAAGTTAAAGGGGGCCACCTCGTCATGTTTCTAATGCTATAATTTCTGAGCCATTGAACTTGGAAGTCTGAAATTTCAAATTTAACCTATCTACATAATGCACATAACAATTTGTAAAAATCAGGAAAATCAGAGATTGTGACCCACAGGCCATTCATTGAAATATAATGATTTGACCCTTATGTTGTTTTTTTGATTTTATTAATTTTGTCTTTTCTAAAAAGGTTCCATATTACTGCACCATATTCAAGATAAGGTACTAATGTTTTATATAAAAAATTTTTTGATGTTTTATTTTAATATTTAAAAGAGTACTTACTCAATCCAATTTGTTTATATGCTTTATTTGTTGCATTGTTAATGTTAGGTCTCTAGTTTAAGTCATTTGTGATGATAATACATCACATATTATGTGATGAGATCAATTTCTGAATTGAGTTTTTAATAGCGTAAAATCATTTAGTTTAAATCATGTTTTCTATTACTTTTACTAAAATGCATTCATTTTCGTTAAATTTAATTAACCATTCATTTGACCGCTTACTTAGTTCCTCTGTAACGTTTTGAAGATTTTTATTTTCTTCTGATTCTTTATCACTAAAATCACTTTTGTGTCATCAGCAAAGAGCCTTACAACATTTTTTCGATTAACACATAAATCATTTATGAATATAACAAATAGTAATGGGGATTCCAATTGCTACTTGTTTCACCAAAAGTTGTAGGTGTGCAACTAAATCAAAAGCTTTTGCAAAATCTATGAAAATTAATTCAAGCGTTGCAAGTAATTTTGTTATACAACTTTTATTGTTTACAAATTCGTGTTGCTGAGGAATAATTAAGTTTGTTTTTTATTAAATAAAGCATCATATTGTCTCATTATTTTTTCCATTAGTTTGCACAATATTGATGTTAAAGAAATCAGTTGATAGTTTGTTGGATCGAGTTTATTTCCACTTTTAAACAGAGATAATACGATAGCTTTTAACCAAACTGTGGGAAGATTACAATTTTCAAGTGATTTTTTAAATATTTCGATAATGGTTTAGTCCACTCTACTAAACAAGATTTGAAAACTTTTAGTTTAACCTTATAAACTCCAAATTCTTTATTAGTGTTTTTCAAGGTGATTTTTGATGATTTCGTTGCTAAATTTACTTACATTTGTTGACTTTTTTACCATTGTTTGCAGTATATAGTTTCAATTTCTGCTGGCTTTATTTTACATAATTGGCTACTAAAAAGTGGTTGATTATTTTTACTTTGTTCTTTTCTGGATCAAAAAATTACTGTTTTAATTTACTATTTTCTGTTTCCAGATTGAAAATTTTAGCTTCCTAATCTTTTGCATCTTTTCTATTTTCTTATCTTTTTCTTCTAAATAACCACAAATAAGTACCCTTCTCGTTTGTAGTGGCCTTCTCGGCCTTTAGGAGGTGAATTGACTAAAAAAAATTCTTTTTGAAGTTTTGGAGTTTTTCAGAAAGTTACTTTAGTGCTTTATCGTAAATACTGCATTCATTTTGTTATATTAAGTCATTTTTTTATTGATTTTTTGATAAATCTATAATTTTTGATTTTTATTGATTATTTTTTTTATTTTAGAAAGTTTTTTTTTTTTAGTATTATTTTTGTAATATTTAACTAAAAGTTTACTCTTAGTTAAATAAAAATTATTCTTATAAGTTTATATATTTTTATATTCTCAGGAGAAAAATAAGTATTCAATGAAAATTTGGCGTCTTCAAAGTCTTGGCACCTGGGTGAAAATCACCCATTGTACTTGCCTTCCGCTAGGCTTGTATATATATATATATATATATATATATATATATATATATATATATATATATATATATATATATAGACACTCACACACCAGGCATGGACAGGAATGGTGTGCGATCAGCATCCACACTGTAACTGACCATGCTTATAATTTTTTTTTTTTTACAATTTGGCCACTGCTGTTTTAATATTTTAACAATTTAAATGCAATTTTAAAAGATTATTATGTTATGAATAACTTTTAATTGTTGATCTTTTTTAAAGTTTTTATTTTATGCGAAGGCTTTATATAAATTAAAAATTGATCATAATTATTGTTTAAAATAAACGCATTTTGTTTAAATTAAATCTTATATTTAAATTTTTTTTTAGAAGGCATATGTTTTTATAATAAATTTAAATATTTGAAATTATTTTTCAAGGTCTTTCTAAAAATCTTTAAAAAGATAATTTTTTTAAGTTATTTTAAACTATGAATAAGTTAAGTTAAAATCTTCCTGTTGTAATGCAATGGTTTAATCGGTTTTTTTTGTTTGTTTTTTTGTTTCATTATTTTTTGTTTTTTTTCCTTCTTTTTCTGAAATTGTTGTGCGCTATAAGGTATTCTTACTGACCCAAGAATGCCACTTTTATGGGGGTGATAGCGTACACATCAAGGTACCTTGTGATACAAATTTTGAAATCTTTTAATTTTGTCAGCGGAAAATAATTTAATTTGAATGTTCAAATTATATGAAATTTTTACTTTATAGTGTGACAATAAAAACACCTGTAAAATAAGAACCACTTTATATAATTTGGTAAAAATTAGTGCAAATGTAGCATATGGCCGCACCAAACTCTGGATAAAATTTCAGCCAGATTGGTTGTCTGGTTAAGTATTTATGGCAGTTTTAATTATTATTTTATTTGTTTTTTGCTACTTAGACCGTCAGGGTTCTTTAAAGCATCTTTCAGAGCTGCTACCATAATTTGATTTATTAGATTAGGCAGCAGAAAATCATAGCTTATGATTTATAATGAACATTTTAACCATTTTAATCTTTAACTGCTGTAAGTAATTATGAGTTTTAATATTGCGTGTAATGTTAAAGAGTATTTGACTAAAAGATTATATTAAGCTATTTTGAATAAATTTTTATTTTAAAAAAGTCAAAGACTATATCCTTCATTTTAATCAGATGCTATAAGATGGTAATATAATTGTAAAAAATTATAGTTATTTTTTCACTTCATTTTAAAAGTCAATGTATTTACGAGGGTTTCAAGGGCCAATAAAAATTCTTCCAACAGAAAATTTTTTTTTTCTTTTTGTTTTACCAACTGGTATTCTTTTTCCCAGATATTGTACTATTTTTTGCATTATTGCAGTAGTTTATACTTTAGGAAATGTTGAGATGTTTATGCTATGCATAAACCAATTCAAAACACTCTCTAAAGAGTGAAAATGGTGCATGTAACAATAAAAAATTATAAAAAAATTGTTGATATTACATAGTAGAACACTCATGTAACCTTTATTTTGAAAATAGTGATCAAATTTCACAGTAATTGGTAACGTTTTGAGGTCTAAGTAGCAAAAAACTAATAAAATATAAACTTGAACTTGCATAAATCCTTACCCAGTAAACCAATGCAATTGAAATTTCATCCAGAGATTGGTATGGCCATATGCTGCTACATTTGCACCAAATTTTGCATCCTTGACATTTTTAATTTCCCCCAATAAATCATTAAAATTTGAGGATTTAAAAATTACTTATGAAAAATACAATACCACTGATAATAAAATTCGAAAGCCAACTCCAAGAAAAATTAATAGGATGTTTTAAAAAGATAATAATGGCAATATTCAACATCTCTCTTTTCCACTTCTGAAAATGCAACTAATGAAATAATAGCTAAAATTGAAGAACAATATCACAGTATTGATGGAATATAGATCAATACAAACACAAAGATACATTACAAAATATCATGGAGTTGTATGCTGATGATAAGCTAGCTGTTATTTGGAATTTTATTCATGACAATGACCCAAAACATACTGTGGGGTCTGTTAAATCTTTGTTTAAGGAAAATAAAACAAATATTCTAGAGTTAAAAAAAACATTAAAATGGGGTTGGGGGGATGGTGGTGAATCAAAAAGTCTGGGATGCCTCAACTGTCAAATAATGTTAACAGTATGTTATCAAGATGCGTTGAAGTATTAAAGAACAAGGGTTACCCTTTTTATTTTGATGTAGACTTTGATACAGAATTGTATATATGTATGTATGTGTATATATATATATATACATATATATATATATATATATATACATATATATATATATATATATATATATATATATATATATATATATATATATATATATATATATATATATACACATATATATACACATACATATTTAGACTAAAACAATGTGTGTATATATATATATATATATATATATATATATATATATATATATATATATATATATATATATATATATATATATATATATATATATATATATATATATATATACTCATTGCACCTCTCCCTAAATAATTTAAGTTCATAAAATAAAAATACAAAACCAAGAAAAGAAAGTAAAATAATAAAAACTTGTAACCATAATCTAAGAATGAAATTAAAAGATTTTATTTACTTAAGTGCTTCATAACCTTGTTTAAAATAGTAAAAAAAAGTTACAGTTATATTTGTATTCATAACTGTAAAAAGATTAAGGAATATTTTTATAAAGTAAATATATATTTTTTTAATGTATATATTTAAAATATTTATATTTAAAAATATATATTTTTTTATAAATAAAATTCTTAAATATATAGTAAAAATAATAATATTAAAATTACAGTGCAAAAAATGAGAAAAAAATAATTTGCATAACCTGCGTTGCGTTGAAAAAATGAAGAAATGCTCAAACCATCATTGTTTTCATGAGCTTTAATCTTTCTATTTCTTAATCAGCCTTTCTTCTCATAAAGTTTTTAAATAATAAAAATTCTTACGTTCATAATATTTTATGATTGTTCTTAGTTGACTTCACACTTCAGGTAAAAAAACAACTTTCTACTTTTTAGAAAGAAAAAAAACTCTATTTTCTAGAAAAAATACAACTTTCTATTTCTAGAAAAAAGACCTCTCTACTTTCTAGAAAAAAAATCAACTCTCTATTTTCTACAAAAAAGACAACTCTGTTTTCTAGAAAAAAGACAACTGTTTTCTAGAAAAAAGACAACTCTATTTTCTGTTTATGTTTCTTTTCTAATAATAAGTTATATCATACATTAAGGAGGCAAAAAAAGTATATTCGGGCCTTAAAACTTGCTTCATAGGTAAACTACCAGAGCTGAAATTTGGTCGGGCCAAAATGAGTATGGGTGGGTTCAATAAAAAAAGTTTAGGTTATGGTGGGGGATGCATAAGTAATAATAAGTCCTATAAATATTTTATCTTGAATTAAAACTCATGTTATTACATTATTAATTTATATTATATTCCAGTATATAAATAAAAGTTACACTATGTGAATATTATATTTAAATATATAAATAATTGTTGCATTATTTATGTATATTTTATTCTTGTATATAAATGTTGGTGCTTTTGGTGTGCATTGTCACATGAGCCTTTTGTTATGACTTTTGGTTGACTAGAAGGGATGCATAGCTTATTGCTTAAGGAGTTTAATGCTATCAATGAATAAGTCAAGTTCTTTATATTTTAAAAACATAAATGAAGTATCTTTAATAATTTCCTGCATTCAGGCATGAAAGCTTTTATTCCTTATTGGTTTTAAGTTAAGTCTTAAAATTTCTTAAATGGCTCTCTTTTTTGCTTTTATTTCTAATTTCTTCATTTTCACAAGAAAACCTAAGAACAAAAATCTTTTTATCAAAAAATTGTGCAAAAAACTGATGCTTAATTCCATTATTCTATATTAATATATTTTTATTTCAGTAGTTAGATTCTAAAGAATTTTTAGGAAAATCTTTAAAAAATTTGCGAATTCTAGTCAGCTTTATAGTAGTATTAAGTAGTGAATGAATGAATTTAAGAAGAAGAAATAATAGTTTTAGTAAGATAGTAACATGACACCACCAAAAAGATAACAAGGGGAAACTAACGTGGTAGTGGTGTAGTGATAGAACGCTCGCCTCATAAGGGAGAAGTTCCGAGTTCGATCCCCACCACGTCTCTGGTAGTACCGCGCTCAACTTGTTTCTCCGCGCAGCGGCCTTTTTCATCAAGGTTCCTGTTTCAGAGTTATAGAGTTGAGAGAGCATTGTAACCAGAAAAAGTAGCCTCTTCAACTGTAGTGGCCCTCTTGGCCTTGGGGAGGTGATTAATTAAAAAAAAATACTATGCATGGGTCAGAGAAAAAATACAAATCAAAAAGTTAAGATATGTGGTTAAAGTCTAAAGAAGCATTAAAGTTACAACAACAAGAATATTGACTGATGTATAAAGAAAAAGTAATTTAAAGTAATCAAAAATATTTATTTATATTTGTTTGAAGTGAAAGTGATTGGGTTAAGAGGTGCCAAACGAAAGGGTGATTGAGTGAAGAAGTGCAAAACAAAAGGATGATTAAGTGAAAAGATGCCAAACAAAAAGATGCTTGAGTGAAGAGGTGCCAAATGAAAAGGTGATTGAGTGAAAAGATACCAAACAAAAGGGTGATTTTGTGAAAAGATACCAAATAAAAACGTGATTGAGTAAAAAGATGCTAAACAAAAGGGTGATTGAGTGAAAAGATGCCAAACAGAAGGGTGATTGAGTGAAGAGGTGCTAAAGAAACTAAGGATAATTATAAGGTAATAATAATGATAATAATTATTATTATTTTAGGGCACTTAGAGTATGTAGGTCTAGTAAAATATTATTTTTACTAAAAAGTAAAGTGGTTTTATTAGCTATATTTTTAACAGTTTATTTTTTTTGTCCTGCTTTACTTTTGAATCCAAGTTTTACTTAGCTTTTAGTCATAAATTGAGTAACATTTTCTTTTATTTTGAACATATATTTAAAAAATTAGCTGATTTTGTTGAAAAATTGTGTAATCTTTTTTTTGATCATCTTTTTTTAGATAAATGAACATTTAATAAAACTTGATGAACAAGAGGTAAATTTTTCTTAAAATTTTATGTTTTAGTTATTATTTTATTTACTATGACTGGTGATGGTGATTGATGGTGGGGCATTCGTTGTGGGGTCTTTTATTCAACAGGACTGGTGGCATAGTGAGGTGTTCTGGCTTTAAATTGCATATATATATATATATGTGTGTGTGTATGTATATATATATATATATATATATATATATATATATATATATATATATATATATATATATATATATATATATATATGTATATATATATATATATATATATATATATATATATATATATATATATATATATATATATATATATATATATAAATCAGGCCTTGTTTTAAAGCGTTAACTGGCACGCCAATTATATATACACTAAGCCATTAACATAAGCAATAAGCCATTTCGGTCAAGCCACTTTTTGAAATTTCTAAATAATTAAGCAAGCCTAAAGATATCGTTTAAACGTTAAGATAAAAGAAGTAATTAATGTTATAAAAACCACTTATTAAATTTTAATGACGATTACATAAAAAAGTTACATGATAAAAATTACGTTTGATATTCGTGCTATTTACAAATGTAATAAGTTTAAGAAAAACAAAAAAGTTTTATTTTGATTCTAACTTTTCCATCAAAAATGTTCAGCAAAAGAAGAAAAAAAAAGTTATACAAAAAATCATTAAAAAAAACATTAAAAAAACTTTTATTTATCATCTTGCAAGAGCAAGAATATTTATTAAGACAATTTCTCATAACAAACTGTAACAAAAATAATTACTGAATTTTTAAAAAAAAATTAAAAAATAAAACATAAATGTTTTATAAAAAAAATAGTAGGGGAAAGGCGCCTATGATGGCATACTTAACTTTGAAGCTTCATTATTCAGTATCCTGAAGACCAATAATAAAAATTTTGATATGGATACATTCCTTGTTACATCCAGAACAATAATTACCTTGGGAGTTTTCATCAGTTTTATTTTTTTTATAAGTTATTCTTATTGTAAAAAAAAGCACAAGTATGTCATCATAGGCAACCACTGCTCCTATGATGGCATAGGGGAGGATGGGGCTAGTTAGGATCGAGGGTAACTTAATGATTTCATTTAACCTTAGAGTCTTCCCTCAGAAAAGTCAGAAATTACTCGAAACCATCCTAATTTACCATTTCATGCAACACACCAACATTGTAAAATTTTTGCGCATGCGCATAGGATATATTGCGTTTTACGTATTTTTTTGACCAAAAAAAAATGTTGGAGCATCGCTTTCTTTTAACTTGACTTAAAAAAAAGTTTTTCTTATAAAGAAAAAAAAGGTTTTCCCAACTCGTCAATATTTCAACATCCCCAACTCGTCAGTATGCCATCATGGGTAAAAGTCATCATTTTCATTAAAACAGCTGTGTCTGCTTTGTTCAAACGATAAAATTTAGTAACTATTCCACTAAATGCACAAAACTTGAATATAAAATGCATGAAAATTTCATTTCTGCACAGTTAATAGTAAAATCACAATCTTAAATATACGAAGGAAATAAAACTACAACAGCACATCCCAAAATCGATTTTTGTTGATTATAAAAACAATATTTGTGCACAAGGGACGTTTTTTCACTAAAACTAATGTAAAGTCAGTATAGTCATGTAGGTCTAATCATTTTTTTACCAAAACCAATTTTAATGGAAATATGACTGGTATGCCATCATAGGCGCTATGCTATCATAGGCGCCTTTCCCCTACATGTTAAATTTTACTTTATATTAGTGCCACTTTCGATATTTTTTTGTTTTTTGTTTGTTTGTTTTGTTTTGATTAATTTAATTAAAAAAATGAAAAATCATTATTACAAAATTTAAACATCTTATAAAGAGTTTATTTTTTTATAATTAAAAAAAAAACTTCTTTTATGGATATAACTCTATTATTTTTTTTTTTGAAATAATATAACTCTTGCAATGTCTTTGTTTATATTTAGTTTTGTTTTGCGAAAAATAATAAATTAGAAAAATAATATTTTATAATAGTTACATCCAGCTTTTTTTTTTTTATTTGTTTTTTATTTTTTAATATTTTCGCTTCCAACAAGGCTGCAAGCAGCCACTATTAGAGTTGGAAGTTACTGGAAGAGAAAAGACGAAGTTTATAAGCAAGATAATGATTGACATCATTTGATTCAGGAAAGCAAGTGAAGGAAGCAAATTCCAAAGAATTGATGCAGAGGGAAAAAAACTAGATGAATAAGAATTTTTTGAGCACTTAGGAACATTCACAGTACAAGAATGAGACTTAATTAAATGACGAGTAACACAAGAATGAATTTTAGTAGATGGCACAAGAGACGCTAGCTCTTTAGAGCAGTGCTCATTATAGTATTTGTAGAAAAGAGAAAGAGGCAACATTACGACGATGTGATAATGGTTGGAGATTGGTTGCAAGATCAGGTCCGACTATGTTTACAATGCGTTTTTGCACTTGAGAAAGTGCATTATTGGAAGATCCACCCCAGATATGGCAACAGTATTCCATCAAAGGGCGGATTATAGATTTATAGAGATAAAGAATAGAATCCAGAGTAAGAAAGTGTTGAGCTTAATAAAAAGAAGCAACCTTAGCAGATGCTAATATTGCAATCGATTTGATATATGATTTCCAAGAAAGATTGGAAGTAAGAGTTAATCCTAAAAGATGAAGGGTAAATGACTCATCAAGTACATTACCGTTCATAAATATAGAGAGATCCAAATTATTGCGATAACGATTGGCTAAAAAAAATAGGGTTTTATCTGAATTAAAGCTCACCATCAGCTTTATATAATTATATAATAAAACAGATTGTGCAATATGAAAAAAGTGAAAACAGAAATTTCCTTATAATTTAAAAAGAATTTTGAATAAAAAAGTGTATGTTTAACTTTTTTGCCTTAAAGCAAGTGAAAGCACACTAGTATATATTTTTAATAAATGGTACTTGAAAACTTGAATCATTGTCGCACAAAAAATTGCTGGTAAAGTAATTAACTTGAGTTTTTTTTCTTTGCAACAAGTAATATTTTTTGTTTGTTAAATACTTTTTAAAAGTAAAAAATCATTATTTGCATAGTCACAATTTTAAGTAGCAATGAAAAAAAATTAAGATTTTAATTCTTTTATACAGAATGTAGAGAAAAAAAAGAAATTAATTTTTGTTAAAAGATAATTAAAAATGTAATATTAAATTTAATTATTTAATATTAAAAAAATAATAATAATAAACAAAATAGACATTTTACAATATGCACATTTTAAAATAACACTTCTAGATTTGTTTTTCTTAGTTAGAATATGGTCTTGTGGTAATTTATTTTATTGCGGTAGTTAAAAAAGTCCTTAGTGTTTATGTTCCAAAATAAGATTGATAACAAAGTTTATGTTACAAGAATTAATATCAATGTTACAAAATAACATAGATAACAAAGTTTATGCTACAAGATAACATTGATAACAAAGTTTATGTTACAAGATAACATTGTTAAGTTTTGTTTAACATTTTCACTTCCAAAAAAGCTAGAGTAACATAAGTTACGATTTCTATTTTATTGACGTAGTTAAAAAAGTTAATAAATAAAATTAAATTAAATAAAAATATAGTTTTATGATTAGCTAACAGTTTTTTTATTTAAAATAAGGCCTGATATATGTATTTATATGTCAGGCCTTGTTTTAAAGCGTTAAGCTGCTGGCAATTTATGTACTCATTACGTATGCCTAGAGCATACATAGAGCAATTTCCATTAAGCGACTTCTCATCATTTTTTAACTTTTAAATTATTCTATAAGCGGTAAGATAAAAGAAGTAATTAACTTTATAAAAAACCACATTAACTTTTGAATAATGATTATGTAAAAAAATTTATATGATAGTTATGTGAGATTTAAGCGCTATTTACTAATGAAAAAAATTCAAAATTTTTTTACTCAAAATTAAATATTAAATAAATGTGTTCCGAGGCTCAAAAATTTGCACAAACCCAAGTTAAACTTACTTTTATAATGCAAGTAGAGCGCAGCAATTTCATTTTAATAAATTACATATACAACGATAAAATTTTGATAAAATGTGTTTAGAAAAATAATCTTTGCTTTCACAACAAAATCACTAATAAAGTAATAAGCTTTTAATAAATAAAGTAGATAAATTAACATAAATTAAGCTTTTAATAAATAAAGTAGATAAATTAACATAAATTAAGCTTTTAATAAATAAAGTAGATAAATGAACAAAATTTTTTTATTTGCAACTTTCTAATTTTTTTTAAATAAAAAATCTTTTTAAGTTGCAAATTTTTTAAAGTGATTATTTAAGAAATAATCATTTTAAAAAAATAATTCATTTAGACAAATGATGAGGAAATCATTTTGTTTAAATGAAAAAAATTTTTAAATAAAATATTAAATTTAATTATTTAATATAAAAAAAGTAAAGAAAACAATCATTTCCTAATAGTAAATACTTGCAAAAATAGTAATTATAAAAAATAAAAATAAAAATAAAAGAATAAAGAGAATTCTATGACGTCAAATTCACATTAGGCTAATGCGTTCTAAAAAAGTCGTATCGATCAAGATAAGCAAAAAAGTGAGCAAATGCTTACATATATATGCTATAGTAGATATATATATATATATGCAATGGCTATATATATATATATATATATATATATATATATATATATATATATATATATATATATATATATATATATATATATATATATATATATATACATACATACATACATATATGTATATATGTATATATGTATATATGTATGTATGTGTATATATATATATATATGTATATATGTATGTATGTGTATATATATATATATATATATATATATATATATATATATATATATATATATATATATATATATATATATATATATATATATATATATATATATATATATAATGCTGAACTTAATAGTAGTAGTTGTAGTGCCCTTTCAAGCATGTTTGACACAGAAATCTTGGCAGCCAATGCAACTGAGGTAATAGCGAGAAAGAGTCGCAGCACTTGTTTTATAAAAAAGTGTGAACGAATGTGTATGTATCTAACATACATAAACTTCAAATTATGTAATGCTAAACCATACTTAATCATATATCAAGTTTTGCACTTTCACTCGAAAACTGCACTGTGTCAAACTCTCCTTAATTTTAATCTATAGCATTTATTTCTGTTAAAAAATTTTGTTATATAGTTTTAAAATTTCGTAAGTTAGCGTGACCGAGTGGTTAATGCGCAGAGCTTTGAATCAAAAAAGCCATTGTTCGAGTTCTACCACTAGCAACTTTTTATTTAATTTTTTAGATTTTTTAAAATATAAAATAATTGTGAAGTTTTATAGAGATTATATACAAACATATGTAATGATATTATACACTTTAACAAACAAAAGAAATTTTAAAAAAGCTATAATTGATTGAGAGACTTATGTTGTTTTAGTTTTACAACTAAGTTGAGTTCGTGCAAGGAAAACAACATATTTATATATAAAATATAAAATCAACAGAACTATAAAGTTGTTTTGTTTTGCATTTTAAATAACAAAAATTGAAAAAAAAAGCAAGCTGATGATTTGAACTTGCCATGCGGGAACCTTTACTTTTTTTAAAACAGTACAGGTTTAAAAAGTATGTTTTTAATAAGGACATAATTGAAAACTTTAAATTTAAATTAAACCATTTTATTAAATTTATTATTTTTAAAAATGATTAAAAGTGAAATTATTTAATATTGATATAATAAGGAAATTTAAAGTTTTACAGCTATTTTACCACGCCCCCATTAAACATTCTAAATCGAGTGCACAACATCGACAGAATTTAGATAACCATCAAAATAGTATTATATACCGTTATTTTTTGGCTTAACTTTTAGGTTAGGGATCATTCATAAGTTACACAACGCTAAATTTCACTACAGGATAAAACAAAAGATCAAAGTTTTCCCTCGCTGAGTCGTAAGTTAAATAAAAATATAAAAATAGCTCAAGTTTTAATGAAAATTGCCACCTTAAAGAAGTTAAGATCTCTTTATTTTTAAAATAAATTTAGCGTTGCATAATTTATGGATGATCCCTTAGCATTTTATAGTCTATAGTTTTTAATGGTCTAAGATCTTCTTAGTTCTGCCATTTGTATAGCGTTGCATACAAATGTCTGTAAGTGTAAACATCTTTAGCCTATGTTGAGTTTGCAGGCAGTGTATGGAATAATAAAACTGCAAAAATGAATTTTATTTTAACATTTAAAAAACTTTTTTATTATTTTTTTGCTGTGCATATTGCTATAATTATTATAGATATAAAATTTTATATATACTAAAATAATTATTATAGATATATACTAAAATTAATATACTATAATAAAAATTTGGCTATAAATATTGCTATAAGTACAGTAAGATTGAAAAGTATTCAAAATTTATCAGGGTACCATCTCAAATTTACTTAAAATTTTGACCACCCACAGCTTTTGTGAAAAAAACACAATCCTGAAAATTTCAACTTGATTGACCAAACCGTTTAAAAGTTATAATTGAATCAATACAGACCCAAATCAGCAAAATTTGAGTATCTAGAGCTTACAGTAGGTTTTTTTAATTTTTGACAGAGCATAACTTTGTAAATAAAAAAAGGTGATCATCTGAAATTTTTTATGGTAATAGTTTTTCATCCAAATTATCTATTTTTGGAGGTGTTTTTGACTTATTTTAAACAATTTTTGAGTTCTTTTACCTTAAAGTTGCTAAATAACACAATATTATAAAAAAAATTTGGAAACTTAAATGTGCTACAGTTCAATACCAACAGACAAAATGTGCCAATTTTTTGTTACTTTTGTGTACTTAGAGTAACCACTTGCAGAAAAAATTAAAATTATGTGTTAAAAGTTATTTTAGCACATAATTTTAATTTTTTCTGCAGCCTGTTAAAATATCACTTTTTAAAAAAATACCATAAATTGCATTCACTTTGTAGGCATAGAAAGTAGTGTAGACAGTTAAAATAAATTATGTAACTTTTAACTGGCGAGGTTCTATATAGACACCAAAAAAGATTCAAAGACCTACACTCTATCTTATGACATAATTTTAGCATTTTGAGTGCATTGCTTTTTTAGTTTAAAAGACCTAATAGTGCAAGTACCCTTCTACCCTTGATGGATGGAGCACTTATTTGACATATTACTTTGTCAAATGGAACCCACCACTGACTTGATTGTGCATCACTAGTTCATTTTAAATTTAATTTGTTTCTATGCATGAATTTTACATTAATATCTTGGTTTTCATTACAAATCTCAAGCACAAGCCCTATGTACCATTCATCATCATAAAAACATGCAATGTATTTACCAGATTGAAAGTTTGAAGGATCTTTTTTTTGCCAAGTTAATATTATTCAGTAAATGGGTATCATAGACAGTATCGCTAGAGATTCTCCGTAAAAATAATTTCTCTCCACCTGGTCCAAAACTGTGATAGCTTCTTGTGCCTGGGACTATGCTTATCTCTTCATATCGTTTCTTTAGGTTAAAATAAGTTTTATGGTTATTGATATCATCACTTAAAATGTAAAATATGTTAACATCTTTAATGTTTTTTCTCGCTTGCTTTTGATGCTTGTAAACTCGCTTTTGCTGCTTCTCTTTTTGTAGTTCCTCCTATTCCATCACATCCATAAGAATAAGACAAGTGTGTTGATCTGTTTTTTTTGCCTCTGATAAGTAGGAGGATTGTGCTTCTTTGATAAACTGGTGGTGACAAAGATCATACTAAGTTTCACTTAAAGTTTCAATAAACTCAATAATACTCATTTGGACTGTGACAAGTGCAGTTCGGTCAGTTGACACCCATTGTTTGTATGTGATCTGGTCGTCAAAATCAAAATTATTATTTTCAGACACATTTTCCAAGTAAGTCTTCAAATTTACTTTACTGGGGCAGTTGGAACATAGATGAAACATGCAGCTTCGAGTATCTTTATTACAAACATATTTCACTTTTATCAAATTTTTGTAATATATTAATTGGCCCTAAGGTAAAGCAGCACACATCAACTTGGCATTTTGATGATAAGAATATACGCAAACTGAGTAAATTCCACTACTGTCAACTGTGATGCACCACTTCAGCCTTATTTCACAGAACTTGCTCAATCCAACTTTGTGTGTAGGGTATAACTTTTTAAACTCAAGATAACGTTTCTTTAATCGAACTAATATTAAACGTTTTTGTTTATGAATTTTTACATTACTTTTACATACAGAAAAAAAGTTTTGCAAGTTTTTTCAATTGACCAACTGTCAGGAGTTAGTTTCTTCCTTTAAAGTTATTTTCATTTTATTTTTTATTAGATATAACAGTTTGTCTAAATCATTACAGTTTCTATATTTTTGCTCTTTTTCTGATTCTTCTGGGTCTATATCCAATGCTGACGCTACTAGGTTTGTCATGCTTGTTGCAAATTTTTGAGCTTTTTGCTTTCCATATCTTAATTTGTCGCGCCTTCTTACATTTTTGAGTGGAGATATTTTCAATAAAGACACACTTTTATTAAGAACTGTTTTATCCAGGTCTGAACAACTAAAATCTTCTTCACCAGTTTTATCTTGACTAACTTCTGTAATTTTTTCAAATGTGGACTTTAAATGGATCACAACAGTATTTTTGAAGTGCTTCATATCTAGAAATAGGCTTTTTCATGATGAAAATATATCTCCTTATTTGGTTCAAAAGTGGATCCTATCCTTTGAATTAAAACTTCAATATTAGTATCTTTTGGTCTTATTCTTCCTACCATTCAACAATATGACATTTTATCACAATCTTCATTTAAAACTCTTTCCATACAAGATTTCACTGACATTTTTTACTAATCTGAAAATATTAAAATCGAGAGTTAAACATGCAACATTATAATCTAAAAAGAAACTTTTATATTTTTCCAGTAATAAAATCAGTAAAAATGAAATCTCAAGTACATATGTGGTTAAAACTGTCTAAAATGCAACCAATAAACTATTTCTACATAGGACTATTTCTGCATAAACAAAACTTTTTAGTTTATGGTTCTTGCAATATTAAAAAACTAAAACAATAAAATCCAGAAAATACTGCGCAGATTTAGATTTTAAAACAAACTCTTGAAGCAATTGAAGTATTTTACACTCAAATTACAACCATGTGAAAATTATGTCATTATAATTATATCATATGCATAAATTTAAACAAATACATATTATAAAATCATATCAAATAAATATTTATATATATATATTTATATATATTTATATATATATATATATATATATATATATATATATATATATATATATATATATATATATATATATATATATATATATATATATATATATATATATATATGTATATATATATATGTGTGTGTGTATGTATATATAAGATTTAAAGCCAGAACCCCCCACTATGTCATCATCAGTCCTGTTAAATAAAAACCCCAATGAACGCCTCACCATTCTATATGATGGGGCATTCATTGTGAGGTTTTTTTATTGTACTTTTTTTTTTTATTTTTTTATTTTTTTGTAGTTTACTTCCCCAAGGCTGAGAAGGCTACTACAGATGAGTAAGCTACTTGTGGTTATAACCCACTCTCAACTCTATAACTCCAAAACAAGAACCTTGACGAACAAGGCCGCTGCTTGGAGAAACAAGTTGAGCCCGGTACTACCAGGGACATGGTGGGAATTGAAATCAGAACCTCTCGCTTATGAAGCAAGCGCTCTACCACTACACCGCATACTACCGCACGTAGTACAATAAAAAAAACCACAATGAATGCCCCAAAAGTTTTATTATATGTACATAGTATGTATATGTATATAATATAGGTCATAGTAAAAAGTTTAATTTTTCATGAAACTTTTAATTAATATTTTTAATTTCATAAATATATTTCAATAAAGTTTCAATGAAAATGTTTAATTTCATGAACATGTTTAGATATTATATTTTATTACATGATGCAGTTTGCCAGTTTATGTGCATGACACATAATTACACCTAAAAAATTATTTTTATATTTGATAGTGGTTATTATTTTGTATTTTGTATTTATTTGTATGTATTTGTATGTATTTATATGTATGTATGTATGTATTTTATGTATGTATTGTATGTATTTATATACATTGTATGTATGTATTTGTATGTATTTTATGTATGTATTGTATGTATTTGTATTAGGGATGCGCCGAACCCAGTTTTTGGCCATGAAATTTTACTGAACACCGAACGGTTCGGCAACCAAACCTTGACTATTTTTGAAAGAAAAAAAAACATAAGTTTTGAAAAATTGTGTTATCAAACATTTAACATTTTATTGTGTTATTAAAAATTTGTTAAAACGTTAGTAAGGGTTTATAAATTTTGTTTGAAAAATCATAAAATAACTTTGAAAAGTTAATTTATTATTGGATGATTGTTTGTGGTGTAAAGAAAATAAATGTTAACATTTTTATTTGTAGTGTAAATAAAAATGTTAACAATTTTTTTTGAAAAAATAATACAACTATTAAAGTTAGGTAATATAAATAAATGTATAACCTGTAACGTATTGGATAAAATAACATAATATGTAACATGTTGGTTATATTTTAAGATATATTTACACAGTTTAAATTTAAAATGCTTTATTTTTGCAACAATAGGCTTCACGTTTAACAAACTTAAGTTCAATAAAAAATCTTATTCGTTTAAATTCCTATTTGTTATTTTAAGATTAAAAAATGGTGATTTTATAATATTAGATTTTTGTGATGAACTAAAATAATACTCATATGATGCAGGGGGGGGGAGGGGTATTTATTTTACAATTATTTTAGTTGAGTTATAATTTTGGTAAACCTGTAATTCCATTTGGTCAGATTAAATTTATTCTGTATTGAAAATACATAATAAAATTTAAACCAAAACTGTATTGAAATTCATTTATAAAATCTTATGTCCTTCTATGTTCAATTGGTACGCTTTTTTTAATAAAAACTTTATCCATTTAAACCGTAGCTATGGTACGAGTTAAATTTTATTTATATTTAGATAAGT
Organism: Hydra vulgaris; assembly: GCF_038396675.1. Classification (NCBI taxonomy): domain Eukaryota; kingdom Metazoa; phylum Cnidaria; class Hydrozoa; order Anthoathecata; family Hydridae; genus Hydra; species Hydra vulgaris. The sequence continues at coordinate 3,883,781 of NC_088925.1, read as the reverse complement.
TTATGATGAATTCCAAATTTGCATTATTGGCCGAACATTTGCTAAGGTTCGGCAAAACAGCCGAACGTTTGGCGCATCCCTAATTAATATACATTGTATGTATGTATGTATGTATTTGTATGTATTTATTTGACTTTGTATTTATTTAGATCTATAAAATTTAAGTGGTTCGAAATTTTACAGCTGTATAAAATTTTTAATAAACATCTGCTATTCGAGAATATAGCAATATTAGTTAAGAGATTTTTGTTAAACTAATTTTGTATATAAACCAAAAAGAATGATAAACACATTTATTATGAAAATAATAAGAACTGATATTTTGTAAATATGTAATTTACACGCAAGCCTTTAGTCCTTTCAAATTAAACGAGGTAATACAAATGTGTTTACTTAAAGTTTACATTGCAGATACTTGTAGCTTATGATGTTAAAATTAAAATAATATTAATTGAATTTTTGTTTATTGTATTTTCACAACAATTAGATGAAGTTTTATTTTATACAAAGACCAACAAAAAGATTTGTTTATTACAACTATATTGAAGGACATTGTACTACCACAGGTCTAAACATTTTAAACTTGCTATCAAAGAATTTATAGAAGTTTTGATCTTGTGCATTCTGTGGTTTTTTCTGATAGCATTATATAGCAAATAACTAAATTTCAAGCACAAGGTACAAATGAGTAAATACAATCTTTATTTTTGCAGATCATTTGATTCCTACCATAACTTTCTCTGATATAAACATATAAATAAAATATAATATAAAAATATAATATAAACAAGTCCACTTTTATTATGGTTATTATGGTTACACCACTACCATAATAACTACTGTCTCCCATATCCCAAATGGTATGGAAAGCAATATAACAACCATGTTATATTGTGAATCAATTGAATACTTTGAATCAAATTGATTATATTGTGAAATATTTAAATAATAAAATAATATAAACAATAATTTTCAGAAAATAAATCTTCTTTATTACTATCGTTAACTAAACAGAAAAATCTTCTTTATTACAATCGTTATTTAAACAGAAAAACCTTCTCTATTACTATTGTCAGCTAAACAGAAAAACCTTTTTTGTTATTATCTTCAATTAAACAAAAGAACCAACAATTAATAGTCGATCTTTACTTAAATATATTTAATCTAATTTACTAATCCATTTAATCAACTCTAATTTCAATTAATTCAATTAATTTATAAGTTTCAATTTATAAGTTTCAATTTATAAGTTTCAATTAATTCAATTAATTTATAAGATTTTAAAGTTCATTAAATCATCAACAAGCTTATACAAACTGCAATTTATAACATCCATTTATAACAAAATGAACAAAATTTATTTTTCAGCAATTCAGTGATTAAAATGAAATATATTTTAATAACTAACTATATAACATCCTATATTGAGCAGAAGTAGTTACATACCTTCATCATCAATAATTTGGTTCATTTTTTTAAGTCAATATAAGAAATAAATAATAAAAAAAAAACCTAAAAAAACTATAAAACTAAAAGAAAATTAAAGATGAATATAAAGTTATTAATTTTTTCACTAATCATTAGCAAAAAATACTCAGAAATTTTTCGAAACTTTAAAGGAAAGTAAAGTGAATTTCCATAATTCTGTAAATTCCTGAAAAAATTCATCTATGCGTTATGTATCTCTAATAGTCCAGTTGCGCTAGATTATTTTTCAAAATAAATTTTATAAAACTAACCTTTGCTCAGTGATTATTTAAGGTAGGTAGATCACGTTAAAAAAATGCGTCATCGTTTACAACAGAAAAACCCTTTTTTTTTTTGGACCTTATTACATGACCCATGTGTAAAATAGTCAAAATTTTTTACCTTCCAACAAACTTATTATATACTATTTTTAGGCGTTTTTTATGATGAGTAATTTTACGTAACACTAAAGTCTCAAAATGAAAGGGTTATAAATATATAAATCTTAGGGTCATTTATATATATTATAATATACTATAAATAATTTGTTATGGCTTTTTTAATATAAGTTTCAGTAGAAAGAGTAATTTTTCACATTTAATAAAAACAAAGTTAAGTAGTTTTTTTAAATATTTTTTATATATTTCTGAATTAAAAAATCAAAAACTTGTATGTATCTTTATAATATTTCATTTGCTCATTTTCCTCATCAACGTCATCGATGATGTTCTACAGGAAATAAATTCAAAAGTATATGATTGATATCTTCAGGAATCATAAATATTTGGTAATGATTATAATAGAAAGTAACAGATAATAAAGATAAATGATGCATCTGCAATATTATTTGGTGTTTTGTTTAAAGTTTGTTGTTATAATTTAAATTGCTAATCATACATTTTGTTCCATCAAATATCTCTGACAAAATTGCAAACACCGCATTCCATATTTCCACATAAACATACTACATTTGCCACCACATTGATTCTTTATTGTTGACTTAAAGGTAAAAAGGAAGGAAGTTGCTGTTGTTAGAAATAAAAAAGTATGGAAGTTCAAACTATATTGAAGTTTTGTATGATAGTATCTATATTATTCTTATCAGTCATTACCTTATTATAGTAATGACTTAGCAGTCATTACCTTATATTCATTATCCTATCAGTTATGATAAAATCTTATTTGATAAATTTGATAAATACAAATACTACTGATAAGTGTGAATAAACATGATGAATTTGCATGTTTTTTATGTCAATTGATGAACTTGAAAGTTTAATTAAAATTTTAAAATTTATTAAACATAATAAATTTGATTTTTTTTTTTTTTTAAAAAAAAAAAAAAAAAAGAGTTTTCCTAAAAAGCAAACCTGAGAATATAATATGTTGTTGGTTAATTACCTAAATAACAAACCTGATTTTAAAAATATAACATGTTGGTTAATTTAGTTAACATAAAATAAAAAAGTTTAAAACAAGTTATAGCAATGTGGATCTAGGTAAATTTGGTTGTCAAATAAATGCTCACATTAACATAGTTTTTGAAAACCTTTTGATTTTACAATTAATTTTTTCATTCATATTTGTAATCTTTTTTGTTGAAGTGTGAGGACTACAAGAAATTGCATAAAACTAAAAGTTACATCATTGAAAATAAATATTTGAATTAACTGTAATATATATACTTATTTAGTTATCACTAAAACATAAAGTTGGGTTGCTTTATTGTAGAGCTAATCAAACAACTGAAGAAGAAATGTATAATAATGGTAGGTTTCAATTTGCATAAATTGTTTTACTGTCATCTTTTTTCATACTAATATTTTTTTCTTTTTTATTTATCATTTCAGAACATGCTGGTTCAGAGTTTTTAGAATTCTGCAGTATAATTGGTGACACAGTGGCTTTAAAGGGTTTCCAAGGTTACAGAGCCCAATTAGATAATGCAAGTAAGATATAAATTCAAATATTTATCATTAACATATTTATATTATATATATGATGTTATTCATATATATGAATAATATCATGTATTAGTAACACAATTTAAATATAAATTAAATAATAAAATAACGCTATTACTATGACAGCTAACTTTTGATATTTATATTCAATTTTTACATATTCAACCCTCGGAATTAGGAAAAATGAGGTCGGCAATAATTTTCCAACCTCAATCTTTTAAAGGTCAGCATCAGGTCGGCAAAAAAAAAGTTGGTACTAAGGTCTAACCATAAAACATAGAAACGAATTAAATAAAAAACTGACCTCAAATATTTTAATGTTGGCAGTTAGGTCGGCATTGCTGAATGCCGACCCTAATTCTGAGGGTTGTATATTGATTTTTGTTTATGCAAAAACTGTTGGCTAGTATATACCATTGAAATAAATGATAACTTTGAACTATGAATCTCAGATATAGTATTATAAAAATGATGTTTATGGTTTGTTCAAAATTTTAGATGATTCAACTGGACAACATTCTTTGTATACAAATTTTCATGGAAGAGAAATCATGTTTCATGTTTCCACAGAGTTGCCGTTTACACCAAATGACAAGCAACAAGTATATTTAATTTTTATATATATATATATATACATATATATATATATATATATATATATATATATATATATATATATATATATATATATATATATATATATATATATATATATTAGTTTTAAAATAAATTAAAAAAAAGTTTAAAAGAAGATTATTTTATACTTCTTTTAAATGTGGAGCTGTTAGCAAAAAATATATATATGATATACAAATTTGGAAAAGTTTAGCAGAAAATTTGTCTTGGCTAGCAATTTGTTTCAGCTGTGGAAAAAAGTGCAGGCCATTTGTAACCTCAAAGGCAATGAATGTCGAACTCTACAAGAAGGAGTGCCTAGAAAAGTATCTTCTGCCTTTTATACCATCTTATAATTTTTCTATAAGATTTTAGCATAATGTATTGAGCTGTCTATATGCTAAAGCAACAGGTACCAAGGAAATGACATTGAAATCATAGCTAAAGATCACAACCCATCAAATTATCTGCATATCTGTCCTAAAGAAAAATGTTGGCTATTTTTAAGTTTAAGTTAAGACCTAGTAAAGTCAGAGTTTGAGCTGCTCAAAATTTGGAGAAAGTATTCTTATTAAGTCTCTGATAGCACTGTTTCTAATGGCATTCAAGCATGCAAACATTTGGCATTAGGCGAAATGTTTGTATGCTGCTTGAAGAAGAAAGATTAAAAAGTACTCTTTATATAAACTAACTTATATTAATTTTTTTATTGTTAATTTAAAGCTTTTAAAGTTGGTTCAGTTTTTAGCAGAAAAAACAAATTTATTGCAATAAAAATAGTGAAGTTCACTGAGGCTCTCATAGCTAACATGTTTTGATATTGCTTGTTTAAAACAGGTTTATTAATCCAGGTAATACAATTACAAAATACTGTTATATGCCAAAGTTTAAAAATAAAGTAGAAATGGTGTAAATAAAAGTATAATACTACTTTAAATAACTTCAAATTTGTAAACAAATAAATAAGCTTTAAAAACAAGCCTTTATTAATATTAAATTAAGAAGTGCTGAAATACTGGCACCATTGCTGGTATTTTTAGCCTATTTAGAATTTTTCTTAAATTTCTAGCAATCAGTGATAGACATGAGGTAAACCACTGCCCAAAAAATTACTTTTCCTTATATTTTTCAAAAATTAAAAAAAAAAAATTTGTAACGCAATTTCGAAAGGGAAAAAAAAAAATTAAATTTTAATAAGATATTTTTTTGTTTTTTTTGTTTTGAAACCTTTATAAATCAAACCACACATCAAAAAAAAAATTTTATCAACAGATCTGGAAAAGCAGGGTGCAGCAAATCGTCAAATGTGCAAACATCTATTAAAAAAAAGACAAACAAACATCACGTTTCTTTACTTTTGCTTATGCTAAATGTTGGCATTTCCTTAAATTTGTTCACATTCAATTTTTTTTCCAAATAATTATGCAATTGATAGTTTTTTATTTATTATGAAAAACAGATTTATAATAAAAAATAATTAGTTCCATAAATTTAAAAACGCACAAAGACTTTAAAAGAAATTCTTCTAATTATTACTTTCTTTAATAGCTTTTAATTAAAATAAAACAAAATTAAAATAAAATATTAAAAAAGTAGGCTATAGAATTTTAGCATGGTTTTTGTATGCATTTACAAAAGCATGCAAAACAATATTATTTAAAATAAATGCATTTGCAATTACTTTAAAAGAAACCATGCCTAAACATGATTGCTTTCTTCAATACTGTGATTTTTTTTTGATTGCTTATAATTGCTTCAATGCCTTGCTTTTTTTTTAATTTTCTTATTTTCCTTAAAGTGAAGTAATGTTTGTTTGCATATTAAACATACTGTTATTGGTCTATTATACAACAATAATATGAGTTTTTATTAACTTATTAAACACTTAATATGATATTATTTTTAAAGGTTTTAAAAAAGTCAAAACAGCTTTTATTTTTAGTTCCTTTTATTTCTTCAAGTTTATACATTTTTTTATTAATAAATAAATTTAACGAACTAAATTCACTATTTTGTATCAATGGATAACAGTTTGCAATCATTAGGTCATTGCATATTAATTATCATTGATTTACGCGCTTGAAAAAATGTTTTAAAAGTATAAAAATTCATTAAATCATTTATCTAATAACTTATTAACTAGAATAAAAATTATTTAAAAATAAAGCTTCTTTATTTGACATATATCTCTTAAATAGGACATTCGTCAATAAAGAAAGATACAAATGTCAACATTCATTTAAGGAAAAAAACGATTTGTCGCGCCTTGAACAACAACATTTTAATTAACTAGTATAACAAAAAGTTATCAGTTTTGCTCAACATGTGAATTTATGATTTAGTGCACTCTACTTATATAATTTTTATATATTTTATTTTAAGTTTATTTTAAACATTTTAAGTCCTAAATTAAAATTAAAAACTACAATTTTGTACAGCCAAATATTTTTGAACTATAAATACAAATAAAAACATCAAGCATTAAATCCTTAGTTTTATGAATAAATGTTTGCGTTAATTCTAATGTATATTTATATATAAAAACTTTGGCATATAATTTGCTGAATGGTCACACACAAGCAGTGAATTCCTGAGGGGAAATTAAAGTACATTAGAATAGAAAATAATTTTTTTTCGAATGCATATTTTGACAGTTGTCAAAAGTTGTCAAGCCCAGGCATATTCTTCGATGACTGTAACACTATTATGTTATAAAAATAACTATGTTTACACATTAGCATTAATATTTTTTTTCCATTTTTGGGCTTTAAATTGTTATATGCATATTTTTTATTTTGCATCAATATTTTATTTTGTAAGGTTTTGTTTGGTGATATTTGTTGTATATCTTTGTTCATTTTAAGTGTCTGTCTGATTTTTGTCATCGTATTAGTATTTTTTTCCAAAAATCTTTTTTTGCTTTTATGTCAGACAGCTATTTTAATTACTGAAAATAGCAGACAGCAATATGGTTTGCAAAACAACATATTTTAAAAATAATTAACAAATGAACACTTTAAATAAGCTTAAAATAATAATTGTTAGAAGACCTAAATATTTAGTGTTTCAACCCTCGTAATTATGAAAAACAAGGTCCTCAAACTGTTAGAGGTCGGCAAAAAAAATTTGACACGAAGGGATTACCATAAAACATAGAAATGAGGTTTTTGCTGACCTTAAAAACTTTTAGTTAGGCAATTAGGTTGACATTGCCAACCTAATTGCCAAATTGCCTGATGATGCTGTAAATCAATGTATGTTGTTAAATCCAGTGTTATTTTATTAAATATAGATCAAATAATACGGTGTAACAAAAGAAAATTTTTAAAAAATTAATTTTTATCCCTTTTTGTTTAAAAAAGACAAAATTAAGTATAGTTTACGTCAAACACATAAATTTAATTGAGGAAACTAATTAAATTTTATCATTTTTTTAAAGATCGCAAAAGCACAAACAATAGACTAAAAGGTTATTAAAAGCATACAGAGTGTTTTTGTTATTATTTTTTTTAAATAAAAACACTCTGAGTGTTTTTATTTTTATTTTTTTACTGTTTACATACTCAACTGATAAATAGGTAAAACATGCGAGAAGTGCTGCTACATCAACTGAGAAATAAAAAGGTAGAACATGCAAGGAGTACTGCTATACCAATTTAAAAAACTTTAATTGGCAGCCTACCTACTAAAAAAAAAATTTTTCAAAGATTTTAAATTTTTTCTCGTCTTTTGTATAAATTTTTATTTAAAAAAAAAACATTAAATAACAAACTAATGTTTACATTTTATGGTAAAAATTAAAGACAACCAAGCAAGAGTGTGTATATATATATATATATATATATATATAATATATATATATATATATATATATATATATATATATATACATATACATATACATATATGTGTGTATATATATATATATACACACACACATATCTGTGTGTATAAAGGCAGATATTTAATTAATTTGCTTAAGAAATGTATTGTTTTTATATAGTTACTGAGGAAGCGTCATATTGGAAATGATATTGTAACAGTAATTTTTCAAGAGCCTGGTTCTAAACCTTTTACACCACAAATGATCAGATCCCATTTCCAACACGTGTTTGTTATTGTTAAAGTAGAAAACCCCCACACAGAGTTCACTAAATATGAGTAATAGTTTTTTTTTTTGTTTTTTTTTTGCTGAAACATTTTTGATGAGTTTTATTGTCGTCAAAATAATATTGTTGTTTTATATTATCAGAGTAGCAGTAAGTCGTTCTATGGACGTTCCTGCATTTGGTCCTCCAATTCCTCAAGAAAAATTTTCAAAAAATGCTACGTTTAGAGAGTTCCTTCTGTGCAAATGTTTGTATTTTATTAATTCTTCAATTTGTTTCAATTTAATATTTTAGTAGATATAAATATAAATGGGGTTAATTTAGTAATTAATGGAGAGAATGCAGCTCATAAATCAGATAAGTTTACTCACATGCACAAAAGAACAAGATATCAATACTTGAAGGAGTTAGCAACAAATAAAGTATCTACACAAACACTAGAACCACCAAATAAGTTTGGTATGTATTTAAGTTTTTGTTATAAATAAAATAATTTAAATAATTTTTAAACTAAGTATCAAACTTTTTTTGTTATAAATAAAATAATTTAAATAATTTTTAAACTAAGTATCAAACTTTTTTTGTTAAGGATTTCCATTCTCTAAGAAAAAAGAAAAGACGCATCCTCCTGTTTTCCCTGAACTTTGGTTACAAGGTGGTTTTATATGGAGTATCAAAGTAGGTTATTTTTTTGCCATTAACAAGTTGTTGTTTTTTTACTTGTCTTTGCTTATTATTTTTAATTTTTAAAATATTTTAGTTTATTTTTTTTATTTTTTTTATTGATTGTTGTAATTTATTAAAGTATCAATATATATATTTGTTATTTCTGTTTTATCTTTTTTTTTTTCTATAAATAATATGAACATAAATATATAATAAATAAAAGTTATAATATATATTTGTGTGTGTGTGTGTGTGTGTGTGTGTGTGTGTGTGTGTGTGTGTGTGTGTGTGTGTGTGTAAAAATGAATTTTTGCATTTATATAAATATACACACATAATCACACACACACACACACACACACACACACACACACACACACACACACACACACACACACACACACACACACACACACACACACACACACATATATATATATATATATATATATATATTTTTGAATGTAGACATCATGTATGAGAGTATGTAAATTATTATTTTATAAACATCAATTAATAGGAGTTTCTCTCGATACTAAATTTATTTTTATTTTTTATTTATTTTTATTAAAGAAGTTTTCACTGGATTTTTGTGACCAGCGTCTTTAAAGATTTTTTTTTTGTTTTTTTGTATCTTATTTTTAAAACGGCAGTTTTTTTTTTTGTCAATGGGATGGTTTCATCTTTTTCTGACGTAAGTGCGCCATAAATGGTGTCCAAAATTTTGTTGACACATATTGACCCTCATCATAATTGATACCATTTTGTTGAGGGGCACATTGGTGGTACTGTATTTCGAGTGCCTCACGAACTTTCCTATCAAACTTTTTAGCATCAATTTTCAGAGTTCTGCAACTGTCCCAGCTAATTTGTTGTGAACAATGTCTCGTGTGTAGCTAATGCAGATCGTTCTGTTTTATTTCCTATTGTACTGTTTTTGTGTTGCTGCATGCGTGTTTTTATTTCCATTTTTGTTTCACCTATATACTTTTTGTTACAATGACATTTAATAAGGTAGACTCCTGGGTGGCTGTTCATTTATAGTTTATGTTTATTTCTTGATGTTAATATTGCTTCTAGATTCAGATTTGATTTAAAGACCGTTTTATATCCTGCCTTCCTAAACACCTTACGTAACTTGGGAGACAATATTGGTACCCAAGGTAATGAAATTGTTGGATACGTACTGGTGATGTTTTCATTGTTTTTAGTAGTCTCTAGTGATTTTTTGTTCTTTCGTTTTATTTCTTTATTGATTTTTATGAGATAAGATTGTTTGTAGCCATTTTCGACAAATACTTGAATAAGGAATTTCAGTTCATTTTCTATATGTTTTTGACTGCATACATTAAATGCTCTATGTACGAAATCCTTGAATATTCCATTTAAAATTTGTGGGTCATGGTTTGATGTTGCCTTAACTTGAATGTTAGTAATTGCATTTTTTCTGTGTATTTTAAATTCATATTTACCATTTTTGTTATTTATTATGCATATGTCTAGAAAATTTAGTGTTTTTTTGTCATCTTCAAATTCGATAGTATATTGTATTTTTGAATGCTGTTGATTAAGTATTGTCTTAAATTGATTAGCATGGGCAATATTAGGGACTCTAGTATGACTGTCATCTACATATCTATAAAATAACTTTAAATCAATAAGTGGGTTGTTTTTCAGCGCTGTTTTAAGTGCTCTTTTTTCAAGATGTTGAAGAAAAGATTCAGCTAAAACTACCATGAATGAAAGACCTATCGGACCTGAATTTTCAAGTTTGTGTATTTGATTGTTCCATAAAATGTATGGTCGGTATAAACATAGTTCGATCAGAATTTTTATTTCTTTTATATTTAATTTTGTCGCTTTTTTAAAATTATCGCTCACCTCCAATAACCTTATGAGTACTTCAGCAGCTTCTTTAAGAGGAATTGATGGGTATAAGTTTATAACGTCCAATGATACCTGAATTTTGTCACTGGATATGTCCCACGATTTTGCTTTTTCTACGAATTGTTGTGAATTTTTGAATCGAGTTGGGTTTTCATTTAATATTGGTTGTATTAGTTTTATTAAGTAATTTGAGATTCTGTAGTTTAGTGTGCCTATTGTGGATACTACAATTCTCATCGGGTAAGATTGTTCAGGCTTATGTGCCTTTACTACACCATACATACGAGGTGTTATTGGGTCACTGGGATAAATTTGCTCATATTCATCTTTTGTGAACTGACCTTTTTTATTTAATTTTGATAGTTAGACTTTGATTTTCATTGCGTAACTTTGTGTCGGATCCTCGTTGATAATTTTAGTTGGCCCAATTTGTTCTTGAATCTTTTTTATTGCTTTGTCATGAGGGATCGTTACAAAGCCCATTCCTTTATCAAAATTCCTTTATCTGCCGTTTTAAAAATAAGATACAAAAAAACGAAAAAAATCTTTAAAGCTGAAGACGCTGGTCACAACAATCCAGCGAAAATTTCTTTAATAAAAACAAATAAAAAATAAAAATAAATTTAGTATCGAGAGAAACTCGTATTAATTGATGTTTATAAAATAATTTTATATATATTTATATATATATATATATATATATATATATATATATATATATATATATATATATATATATATATATATATATATATATATATATATATATATATATAATTCAAAACATAGAGTAAACTCTAAACATTTATATGTTTATCTTTGTGTCAAAATAAGGAAGTTTTGTAAAAAATATCAGAATGATTGGAGCCTGGAAACAAAAAAACTCTATAAATTTTTCCTCCTGCACTAAAGGTGAGAGCAACAAGCTTATAAATTTTTTTTTTTTATTAATCTTAACTAAAATCATATTAATTTAAAATAGGGGTTTTCTGTTCCCAGGCTCCAATCAACCCCAATATTTTGCAAAACATCTTTATTTGACATAAACAATAAATGCTTCGAATTTACCTTATATGTAGAAGTTAGCTTTCTCAAACACCAAAAAACACTGAACCGGCCCCTGTCTCAACTATCTAAATACTTCGAATATCTCTAGAATGAAACAGTATAGAGACAAATACAAAGTATTAACTTTTGCAAACATTTTTTATTCATAATTACTTCTTATATTTATAATAGTGCAATATTTTTTACTATATATTAAATTATTCACATCCTCATACTTTAGTAGGTTATGGCTGTTTTATGAAGCTTATCTCCATGGGATTTGGAGATATGCTTCATAAAGCAGCCGTAACCTACTATAGTAGGTTACGGCTGTTTTATGAAGCTTAACTCCATTATCAGACAATGAAAAGATTGGCATTCATCTTCGAAGCTACCAATCTTTTCATTGTCTTGTTAATATTTTTGTGAACAGTTTCACAGCTTTGCTTACTCAAAATTTCCAAGGGTTTGTTTTTTCTTTCAAGAAACATGATGAGGTGTGGCTGTATGATGTGAAATTTCCAACCTAATCTTGTGTGTCGTGTATTCTATCAGATACTGATGCAACTTGAACATTTCTGAGACAAATTCCTGAATATCTCTGCTGAATTCAAGAGAAAGCTTCATTCCAAAACATCTTTCTCTTACTTAAATGAACAATTTTAGAGAAATTATGTTTATAAAAACTAATAGATATAGTATAAACTATAGGTGAAAAAGAATTATCTAATTACATGCCCTTTTTGAATTTCCTTAAAGTCTCAATACAAGGTATCATCACGAGAGGAGCTATAGTTATAAGTTCATCCTCAAGAAAATACTTTTTGACAGTTACGTACATCAAATCCTCCTCCATTGTAACCATGCATTGTTACAATTTTACTAATTGAGAATTTTTTAGTTGAGTCTTCAGCCATCAGATCATCTGTTATTTGTGTAACAATATGTTCAAACAAATGTAATTTAGGAGGCTGTATCAATTGCAAGAGTTTCTCAAGTCTCCTCAATTGTCAAACAACATTTTTATAGTTTTTCATGTGCAATAAATTTCTGATACCAATTAGTCAAACTTTAAAAAGTCCTCAACTTTCATTTTTTGTCGTTTTTTTCTCCTTCACAGTAACAGCAAACATACTTTCCCCTATGTGCGCTTAAGTGTTAGTATTAAAAAAGACCATAAATATTAACTTAAATATTGATAAAATAATAAAAAGCAATCCTTTTTTATAAATTATCATGCAATTACACAAAGTAATTAATGTTTAACTTACAGAAATGCCCAGTAAACAATCAATGAGCTTTAGGTCAGCTGCTACTGTGTACTTTAGCTCATTCAGCTTAAGTAACCTAATAAGCCTCTCCAAATTATAATTACTTTCTTGTACTCCATGTACAAGACCATAAATGAGAACTGTATTGACCCCTGTATTTTTCATGTTTCTTTTCTTTGATTGAAGGGTTAAAGATGTTTATTATGACTTTCAGTGAACCTTGACCCCCATTAATACCAACTCTTACAAAGCAATTGTTGGGATTAAGTTTCTGTGTTCACAAATTTTTTTTATTAGTTCCCACGTTTCAGGAACAAATACAACATCTTCCTGAATTTTATCTAAAACCTTGCAGTTTCCATTGTTGTGTGTTTGTTTAAAAATGCATGAAACTACATCATAAAATTGATTTAACTGGAAAGATTTGTTCTTAATACTTTTTGAGACATTAAATTTGATACCTAGCAAAAAATACAAGAATAATTTATAAATATATAAATAATATAAATATATGCAAAATTAAGTTCATGTACATTACTCCATTACTCTGTTACCTCCACGACCCAAATCTTTTCGTATCTCAGTTATTATACAATCCATTGCTGACATGGGAAGATCCTCTTTTTTTATATAGTAAACAATATATCTGAAGATATTTCTAAAGTAGGTTTTAATATGTTAATATGTTAATATCTTTTGAGTAGAAAAAACATGAAGAGCTTTACCACTTACAAAAGATATATTTCCTAAGACAAATGTTCTATTTACTAACGTTTGACTTCAATATAAACGTATTTTATAAAATTAATAATATAGATAAATAGAAAAATATAAATACACATTTACCTGTTGCTACAGTTAATTCTTTATTGTCAGATGTTTTACAAATATCTTTTAATACTGAGGAAATAACTTGTTAGGAGGTTTTTAAGTCTTGAGAAAGAATGAGCTCATGTAGATTTTGCATTATTGCAAATTTTGTGCAAGGGTGTCTGATACTTTTAACTACCCTTTGGCAGCAATCTGTGCAAAAAGATGCATTATTCAGATCTCAGGACTCGGCTCTTTACTAAAATCTTCTATAAATTCAGAAAGAATAATTTTCAATGATTTCTTTTTTGCAATACAGCAAATGGGACATGCGCATAGACAAGTATCCTTTAATCTACCTACTGCAGTACCTTTAATCTAACTACCGCAGTAATTTTCTTTCAATTGCCCATAATCTTCTCTGTTTTGAGAAATATACCCTTCATTCTAAAATTGTTTTTAAATATATTATTTTATATACATTTATATATATTTACTTTTTTTTTATGTATCATCAATACATCAGCATTAATGACATACTTTTGTTTAACCTTTTTTAAAGAGCTGAGAGAGGGTTACACCACGAATAACAACTAAAAAAAATAAAAAACACAAAAAAATGAGTAGCCTCCCCGACTGTAGTGGCCCCTCTCGGGCCTTGGGGAGGTGAATAATCTAAAAAAAAAAAAAGTTATTAATCACCCGTTTATATATTTTATTTACATAATATATAGTATCTTATATTTTCCAAATAAGTTATTTTATGTATATTAACACTTAATATTACTATTGATATTAACTAAACATCTAAAAAGTTGATCTCTTAAAGTACGACTAGTAATAAATCTAAAAATAAGGCATCCTACAGTCTTGTGACATCTATAAGATGTCTGTGCCCACTTGTGAATAATATTAATGATAATGATCATGGTAATGATGGCGGACGTAAAGTCTTTTAAAAATAACAAAATTATATCTATATTATATCCTAAAGACTACTATTTGACTATTTTACACAACATTTGCCACACCTTTTAATGGACAAAAATGTTTAAACTTTTGTAAAATTGCTCTGTCATTTTATTTTGTTTTAAAAGTTTCATTAATTTTTATTTTATTAAGCGTATGTTATAAAATATTTTTAAGTAATATTTAATTTTTAGTTTGATTTTGATGGTGACGGAATGGTTGTATCATGTTTTCTTTCAATCTCGGCAAAATCAATTGTTTTTGTTGATCATGAAAATAAGGTGACTTTTTTTTGGTTATCTTTTTTTTTATTATAATGTGCTAATTGTTGTTAATATATTAATTTGTTTTTGTCATTTTTAATTTTAATAATTTTAATATTTTTTATTTAATTTCTTGGTTATTCACTAACAAAAATTCTTTAATCATTGGCCAATATTGCATTTTTTTTTAGTCAATTTTGTTAACAATACCTTGCAAATCTGTACTTGGTTGGAAACCAACATCACATACGTAAGTAATGCTACTTAGATTTTTTCTTTCTACTGTGTATATAGATCAGCAAGGTACTGTGTATTTAGGTCAGTATGATTATATTTTGCACAATTGTTGAATTTAATGTGCACTTTAAACTAGATTTGTATTAAATTTTTTTTTTCATACATATGGTACTGCCTTGATTGATATACTGAATCCCCAATGTAGTGAAAATATGATTCAAGCATGATAACATTGATATTTAATGCAGACCAAAATATGCACTTACTAAGAAAGCTTTAGTTGCATTTATTTATAAAACATGTAAGTAAAAGTAAATATAAAAAAAATTCTAAACAAACATGTAACCTAAAATATAATTAACAGTACATGGTGAAAATGAAAACATTGACTACTATTGACTACTAAACAATGACTAAAAGCAATTTAATGTAATATTGTATGTAAAAAAATATAAGTTTTATATATATGTATGTATGTATGTATATGTGAAAAGTATAACTATTTTAGAGAATTTTGTGCAGACCTAATAAAGTCTTGAACGATTCTAAGCTTATAAGATTACATTCATAACTATTTCATGATTTTTTAATATTTTCAAATTTTATGTTTCCACAATAAATTTGTAAAATCTTATGTTTCTGCAGAAGTTTGTTGCTTGATTTGATTATTTTTAAAATAATTGCTCAGTATTTTTTATTCTTAATTCTGGAAGAAATTTTTAGGAGGATTAGCTGTTTAGGCACAGGCTACAACATCATTTTGTTTACACCATTTTTTCTTTGTTGTTTTTGAAACTTAAACTAAAAAGCAAATTTATAAAAATTTTTTAAAACGTAGCTATCAATTATTATAATAATAATAATACAAGGTTATAGCTATGGTTTATATTTTAAAAAACAGATTGCAGAATTAAGTTGCATTATAGTAGGCTTCGAATTGATTGTTTCTAAAATAATCATTGTTTATCTTGCTTTTAAATTTATTGTTTCTTGATTTACTGTTTGTGAACTTATGTTATTCCAATTGTTTAAAATTCTGTTGGTAAAAAAAGTGTATCTTAGTAAACAGGATTTTATAAGCTGCTTAGTAATGGAGTGCAGTTGATTGGTATTTAAAGGGTTTATGCAATTGATAGTTTCGAATCTCTTGTGAATTTTATATTGATAGATTAGGTCACCTCTTGCTCTTTATTTTTCTAAACACATAGAGAATAAATTTTTAATTTTGTTTGAGTTTTTTTCATCAGTAAATAGCACTTATATCTAACATAGTTGTCATTCAAACTTTTGTAACAAATATTTTTATATAAACGTTATTCAAAAGTTAATGTTTTTTTATAAAATTAATTACTTCTTTTATCTTACTGCTTATAGAATAATTTAAAAGTTAAAAAATGATAAAAAGTCGCTTAACCAAAATCACTTACTGCTTAAAATCGCTTAAGGCGTATGTAAATTGCTCTACGCGTAACACTTTAAAACAAGGCCTGTTTTACTAATTTATCTGGCAAACATGTTTTGTTGCAAAGCCAAATATTTCAATTTGGATTCTTGCATTACATGTCCAAATGTAATTCTTTTTTAGACTTTTAACAACTTTTCTTCTTTTAGGTGAAGATGATTTAATCGATTCAATATCTTGAGTTAAAACACTTTCCGTTCTTATACACCTGTTTGAGCAACGGAGTAAAATTTTCTTTATCTAAATTTTTGCATTTTATGTCTTTGTAATATTTGGTCAGAACTGCCTTCCACACTTTCTTAACATAGCAATAGTCTGTCCAGTAGTTAAAGAAAATGAGATGAGTGGGCTGGTAAGGAAATCAAAATTGTATTGTTTTCCAGACATAAGAATACAGTTGCTAAACTGCATGAGATGTATGTCCATCAAGATGTGTAATATGAGTACCCTAGCTTGACATTCTGATATATGCACTTCCTTCAACCATTCAATAAATGCATCATGCTCCATCCAACCAGAATTAAAAATGAATATTTGGTGCCAGTTGGACCAACTAAAGCCCACTCAGCTCTAAAGTTTCGTTTTGCTTTGTATACCACGAATGGTGGTGTTAAGTATCCATCGGCATTGCAGCAATTAATCACTATATAATCTATTTTTTCATTGTAACCAGTGAGTTTCAAAACACGCTTTGCAACTTTTTGACATACTTTGCTTTTTGCTTTGCCTTGATCACCACAGAAACCTGTTTCATCGCAATTCCAAATGTGACAACCAGAAGTACCAGACAATTAATATTGTTTAGTGACAACTTTAAAATAATAATCAATTATTTCTTGCGTACAAGAAGCAGCTCTAGTAGATGCTAAATTGTGGGTTCTTGTGGAAATTTCTTTAGACCATCGGCTCATATATGCATAAAACCAGTCTTTGCCAGGCCTGCCATTTTTAAATAGGCCTGATTGATTTGTACAAAGAAGGTAACCGTATACAAAGTCCATAACATCATTTCATGTTATACCATAACCCTAATCTCATAGGAACTTAAAGGCATGCACCATCATTGACTCTGTTTGCTGTGAGAGTCTGGTTGTTGATCCTGATCCCTTAAAGCTTGCATTGTTGTTGTTCTTGCAACCTATTAGAGTTGAGAATGGAATTCCTAATTTGAATGCAGCTTTTCTTATTAAAGTATTATTTTTTTCATATCATTAATACACAGCTCCTATATCTTCTTCAATGTATGACTTTTTACTTGTTATCTTCTTGAAAGTGAATATAAATATCATCAAGTCATTTTTGTAAAATAAATTTATATAGTAAGAACCTGGAACTAACACCTAATTTAAAAACTCACATGCTACTTAATAAAGGAGTTTTAGGTAAACATGTAAATGATTGGTCTTACCAACAACAAAAAAATTAATATTAATTTCTCTTACTTTTTTATCTAATTTTTAACGATAAAACAAAAAAATTATGTAATTGGTATTAAAATTAAATTTTCTACAAGATAGGGGTAAAATGATTTTTAAACGAATTATGTTTCCCAAATTATTATGATAGCAAATAAAAGAAAAAAGCAAATATTTACCACTCTATTTTAAACTTTTATAAAAATAAAATGACTGAAAAATGACTTGGATTTTATTTTGACACATTTGAATAGAAGATATAATTCGCTTTCTTCTAGCATTTTTATTTTTTAAATATCCTTTGAGTTCCAGTTTTATTAATCTTTTTTGATCAGTGATCGAAAAAAATATTATAAGAGGTTTAAACCGCTTTTACTCTAATTCTTAATCTTTTCGGCAGGTCTTTTTTAGTCAGTCTTCGTAGTTATAATTTCTTAACTCTTTAATAATTTTTGTTGCTCTTCTTTATATGCTTTCTACAGTTTTAATGTCACCTTTAAAACTTTATAGCATGTTTAACATGTTTTTTATTTTAGTTTAAAATTATTTTATGAAGATGGGAAGTTAGCATTTTTTACTTTATCTGGTGATGATATAAATGAACTACCTTACATCATCAACAGATTGAAAGCTGTTACTCCAGGATGTGAGGTTTGTGTTTTTTAGATAAAATTTATTTAATTTTAAAGTAATTTTATTCAAAACCACAATTCTGTAGATTGATGTATTGTTCAGTATATTACTGTATTGTTATTAGGACATAACGGATCTGGAAAAATAATTAGGATCTGGCTCCTACCTGGATTTTTAAGATTTGTACCCGGATCCAATATTAACCTTAAAAACAAATAAAAAAACTATTTTACACAAGAAATTTTTATTTTTAAATATATATAACCACATTTAACATAGTGAAATAAATTCTTTGTAGCATTTCATATTAACAAACCTATTTCAGTTTTAATTTTTATCAAGTTTATTATTTTTGCTGTAACTTTTTAAAAAGCATAAAGTATCAATAGTATTATCATTTGAGCTACTCCTAAGTTTGGTTACAAACAATCCGCATGAACTAAAAGCTCGTTCATTCCCAACAGTTGTTTGTTTGAAACAAAACAAAAAACTTTAAGCAAATTTGATTTTCGACGGCAAAGTGCTTCGGCTCCTAGTTTTGCAGGCTTTAAAGCCTTGACTAAATATTTAAGAATTAGCAGCTCTGAATCTGATATTGTTATTGGAGACTGAACTTGGATAAGTGCCATTTTAATGCATTTGCTTGACTTGACAAAGCATTCAACCATATCAATTACCATATCCAATGTGTTTTGCAATCTAAAATAAGTTTATGTCCAAACTCTGATTTTACATCATATTTACATGAATAAAAAAATTTTCAAGGGTTGCTCAAGACCTTTAAACATCAGACAGGTCCCTAATATTTTAAAGAAAAAAGATTTTTTAAAAGCATATCAAGTTGGGTCTCAAAAGAAGTGAAATTTTATAAAAATTTTAAAAATAATTAAAAAAATTTATAAAAACACAAATTAAAAAAGTTTATTTAAAAAAACTATGAAAATATGTACTTTTTCATAAAAAAAATTATCATTCAAAAACAATAATCATTTTTTTGTTATAAAATGATTGTTTTTGAATGTTTTATAAGATTTTGCTTCTTTTGAGACCCAACATGATATGCTTTTAAAGAATTTTTCAAAATATTAGGGACCTGTCTGATGTTTAAGGGTCTTGAGCAACTCCTTAAAATATTTTTTATTCAAAAATTTTTTAAATGTTGTATTAATTTATTACATAGAACACATTTAGGGGGTGCCATCAGGCATTTTCAAAAAATGTTGTTTTTAGAACCACTCTTCATTAAAGGTTCTGCATTGAGCAGTTTCGTATACTTTTAAATTCTTGGAAAGTCATTTTAAAATTGTTTTACTAGATTGATTTGAATATTATTATGCTTCAAAGTGCAACAGTTTCAAACTATGTGTAGGCTATAATGGTATCCAACATCAACATAAAAAGTAATTTTAGGTTAAAAAAACTGGGACCAAATATCTGAACCAAATAGATCCAGATCTGGATCTCAAATAATTGATACAGGTATCCAGGTATTCGGCTCCATATCCTGGATCTGACTATGCCCTAATTGTTATGTAGATTGCTGTATTGTTCTGTAGATTACTGTGTTGATCTGCAGATTCCTGTGTTGTACTGCAAATTACTGTATTGTTTTTCTGATAATATACTTTATTTTTTTGTTGTTATATTTTGCACTTCATTAAAAATAATATGGTTGGTGTGAAATATGAAAGTTAGTTATTATTGCATGATTTCATGATTTGCATGAGTGGTTTCAAAATAGTTATGGAATATAAAAAACTTGAATACTATGGTAATAATAGTTTTTTTTAGGAATTCAGTTGCTTTTTATTTTATTAAAAAAATACTACTTTAAGCAGGTTTTAAATCTAAAGTAAAACCTTAGTTGCTTTGCCTAACAATTTTTGCATAAAAACTTTGATAATTTGAAATTTTTATAAGTGCAGAGTTGATTGATTTTATTGGAAATTTTAAACATAGAAATCTTTAAAACAAGAAAACTATGTCTAAAAATTTCATCTACCTTTAAAGCAATATTTTTTGTCTGTTACTAAGTTATCTTAATACACTTGTAAAACTTTTTTGTTAAATCTATACTTATGAGGTTAGTTTTATAAGTACTTATTCTGCAAAATATTGAGAGAGAAAAAAAACAGAAATTTAAAATTGCTGGCGATTCATAAATTATTCAAATTCTTTTACTTGGAATTAAAATGATTTAGTCCGCATATTAAGTCCAAACAAGAGCTCTAGATGCTATCATTTTTTTTTTCTTCAAGTTTTTATGTTTAAAGAAACTTTTCCCTTTTTTATATAATTTTCAAAAGTTTTTCATTACATTAAATTGTGAATTTAAAACACCATTTTTGAGTCTTAATTTTAATTTTAAAAAAGTGCCATATAGATCCTAGCTCTAATCTGTTTTAGTACATATTAATAGAATATAATTGTCAATGCACAACATTTCTATTAATTTTCACAAAAAAATATCAGAATTCTGACCAAAAAAGAGTTTATGCATAAGACAAATTGCCAATAAACAATCAGAATAGATCATATTATTAAACTATGATGTTCATTTCACTTTACAAACATTTTTAAAATCAAATTTGAACAAGCTACTATTACAACTTTGGTGATTTGGAGATTTTTTTTTTTTATTAAAAAAAAGACTCAGGTTTTTTTTTTTTTTTTTTTTTTTTTTTTTTTTTTTTTTTGCGACACTTTTACTTTGTTACAGCAAAATTTATCTCTTTTTTTTTCATCTTTTCATAATTCACAGACCTGATCATTTAACGGAAATATGCTGTTGTCAGTAATATATTATATAGACGCTATAATATTATATAGACGCTATAATATAAACTACATCAAGTAGTCCATTAATTTTACATTTCAATATTACTTGAATATTATGATTACAAAAAATGGTTAAAATGACTTTTTTTTAATAAAATGACAAATCATTAGTTGCAATAAGTCATGATGAACTTAATGATATTAAATATATTTAGGGTAGATTAGGGTAATATGAGCACTTTAAGCGAAAATTGGAATATTTTCATAAATAATTATGCTAGATCCAATATTTTTGCGAATAATCAATTTTTAGGGATCCCTACTTATGGTTCACTTAGATATTTGGTCACCCGAAATTTTTTCTTAAAAACACACAGGTTTTAAAAAAGTAGCAAAGGTGCTCATATTACCCAGACCACTTATATGAGAACTTTTTTATAATTTAAAATTAGCTCAACAAAATAACATTAAGTTAAAAAATACCAACCTGACAATTAGAACTAATTTTCGGAATATAATGATTTTTTATTAACAAAACTTATCATTAAATGATTAAATTTTAGGTCGTTTTTTATTGAAACAATACTACTATGTTTTCCACAAGAAAGAAAAAAAAAATTAGTTTGTTATTTTTTCAATTTTATTAACTCAAACCTTTGAACAAAAAAAATTCAAACTTTTTGAATTTAAATTACAGAAAAATATTTGGTATTGTTGAAACATTAAAAATATTTTAATATGTTTTGTTTTTATTCATTAAAACCACTGCGATATTAGAAATTTAAACGTAGTTTTAATGAAAAACGCTGGGTTATTTGAGCATGCTTATATTACACAAAAAAGGCATCTTTAAATAAAGTCAAAACTAAATGTTTCTATGCATTGTTTTTCAAACAAACATGGAAAGGATTTCTAGCTAACACATTTTTCTTTATAAAAAGATAAATTTTATTATTTTAGCACCAAAGTTTCGTGCCACAGATTTATTCATGCGTGATGGTATTATTTTAACAACACAAAAAATTTAATACCGTTTTAATTAGATGATTAGTTAATTAGTATATGATTATTTAATATATTATTTATTTTTTTAACAGTTATTATGATTATAATTTTTTTTTATTAATTATTATTATAAATATTTTTATTTTACTAATAATTATTATGATATAAATATTAATATTCTTATTGTAAATAGTTTTGAAAGGAAAATAGCTAACTTGTTTTTTAAATTTTGTAAGGAAAATAAAATAGCTTGTTTTTGTTGTTATAGTTATACCATATATCAAAGTTTAGACAAATGTTGTTTAAAAATGTTGACTGTAAACAGTAAACATATTTGCAATAATATAATCTTCTTTAAATATATTTAAAATAAAAAAAGTTTTTCACTAAGTATTACTAGCTTTATTTTTCTTTATTAGACTCAAGATTTAACTTTACGAAGAAACAATGATGGACAACTTGGATTCCATGTGTATTATCAAGGGCTCGTTGCAGATGTTGAACCTTATGCATTAGCTTGGCAAGCTGGGCTACGAAAGGGCAGCAGATTATTAGAGGTAATAATTTATTAAATATGATTGTCATTAAAGCACCTCTCTCACCTCCCCTCCCCCCTGACCTCCCTCCTTATCTACAAGAAATTAATAAATGTTAAAAGTTGTATAAATTTCTTTTTTCTTTTTTAATGTATTTTACTTTTAGTTTGATAAAATACCTAATTAACAAAAAAAAAACTTCATTTGGTTCAAAAAAATCATTTTAAAGTCATTTGACTGAAATTAATTTTAATCACTTTCAATCAATCAATTTACTAAGGATTCCACATTTTCAATTATCCTCAATGTTATGTTAAATTCAAGACTTTTTTTTATTATTTTCAGTCTGATTTAAGATTCAAAAATAAAAGTCTGTTAATGTTGTTTGTGGAGTGATAAAGTGTGGAATTCTCTTGTTTTGTTTGTCTGTGGTAGTGCATAATGTATTTCAGTGGAAATGTAATAATTTGCACATTGCAAATTGTTACATTTTCATATGCATATTAATATTTGTTTCATAAGAATCAGTTTTTTTTAAGGCTTTTTTTTTTTTTTTTTTTTTTTTCTTTACTCTTTTTTTTTTTTTTTTTTTGTTTATTGTAAAAATAATGTAAAAATAAAATTATAGATAAACAATTTGGTCGTTG